>NC_092448.1:1146269-1169206 GCF_036169615.1 Heliangelus exortis
AGCTCCTGATGGGGACACTCAGCAGATCCCCCCTCAAGTCCCTTCCTCACCCTCCCAGCTCTCCCTCCCAGTAGATCCCAGTTCCCTCCTCAACTGGAGAGCCCCAGACTGGAGCCAGAATTCCCAAGGGGGTCCCCCCAGGGCAGAGAAAAAGGGAGCAAGAACCTCCCTGGATCTGCTGCCCACGTTTTTCCTGGTGTGTCCCTAGGGCCACCAGGATACATTCCTGACCCCTGGGAATTCCCTGGCCACCAGAATTCCAAAGGCTTTCTCCATGGAGCTGGAAAGACCCCGGATCTGTACTGGTGTTACTGGGAATGCTCCTGCCCGGATGCAGAACTCGACTCTTGTTGAGATTCCGGAGGGCCTTGTGCCAAGTGGGATGAGGGCCTTTGGACCTCTGCTCACCAAGGAATCCAAAGCCTCGACACCTCCAAGTCCCTGGGATGGTTGATGTCCCTGCTGCTTCTGAGGATGCAGCTGAGGATTTCATTCCCTGCAGGAAGCAGGGAAGTCTCGTGGGGAATCCCAGGAGACAACCCCAAAGCCCAACACTACTTGTGGGGTGGAGAAGGGGCAGGAAGAAGGGGAGACAACTGCTGGGTCAGACAAGGAGAGTTTAATGGGGGAAAGAGAAGCTGGGGGTGCAAACAAAGCCAAAGAAGGAATTAATTCCCCAGAATCCCCACGGGCAGGGGGGTGTTCAGCCATCTCCAGGCCTTCACATCCCATGGAGACTTTGGCAGACAGACCCCATCACTGCAGGCATCTGCTGCAGCAAGGACGGGGCAACAGTTTGATGCAAACTAAATCCGTTTATTTGTATCCTTACATGCAGTTATGTACCTTTCTCTTATCTCACAATCTCACAATGGTGACTTACACAGGGAAAGAAATCATACCCCATTCTATGCCACTAATCCCTTCAAGACAATCTCCCAATCAGGTGGCTGCATATTCAGGAAGTCCCGTGCTTATCCAGCATAGCTCGGGACTATGTTTATTCCACGGTTTGTCTGACAAATAGCTTGTCTCCATCAATTGTTTTGTACTGTCTGTGCATATTACCTTTGTACCTACAGACATCCCCCCCTCCCTCCCTCTCCGGGAAAAAAAAAAGGGGAAAAGAGAAAAGTTTTCAACCTAAAGATTTCTTCCGCGCCTCGTTTTAACTTCAAGCTTGAAAATCAGCTTCAGTCTTGAAAAATAATTGAAGATTATTAATTAATTACATTCGGAGCGTTTTTATACTGTTCTGTCACTATTTCTATACAACTTTATTATTATTATGAATATATTCCATTAGATTATTCTGGGGACAAAACAGCTCCTCAGGGGCTGTGGCCACAAGGAAGGAGAGGGGAGAAAAGGGGAAAAGGTTAAACTCCAAAAAATAGAAGAAAAGGGGAAAAATAATTAAGCTCAAAAAAATAATAGAAAAGGGAGAAAATGAGGCCAAAATCAGGGTTAAAACCATGATGAATTTAAAGGAGATCACAAGAGGGGTTCCATGGGAGGGTGAGAGACGCAGAGTTTAAGGGGGGAAAGAGAAGCTGGGGGTGCAAACAAGGCCAAAGAAGGAATTAATTCCCCACCCAAGGAACCTGGAGATGATATTCCAGACACGAAAAGGAAAGAACCGAGAGTGAAAGTGAAAGTCAGGGCTAGAGAGGGAGGAGGAAAAACTGAGCGGGGTCAGCCCGAAAACTCTGAGCAGATGAGATGAAGGTGGGGAAATAAGGAACAAGGAGGGAAGAGCAAGTGCTGGAAAAGCAAAACCTCAGCAACCCCCCAGTGGGTTCCGAGTTCACCCATTTGGGAAATCCCATCCCTGGATAAATTTGGTGAGCAGAGCTCCCAAGGTCATCGCTGCCAAACGGGAGCAGAAGGGTTGGGGAGAAGCCTGGCACTGATCTCCCATCCTTTCCATGACAGGCAGAGGAGTCCTGGAGTGGAGGGAAAAAATGTGGAGGTGGGAGGGAAAACCTGTGCAGTCAGGAGAGGAAAAATGTGGAGTCAGAAGGGAAAAAATGTGGAATCAGGAGGGATTTCATTCCCTTCATTTTAAAAACCGAAATATCAAAAATGCAGCTTTAAAGAGGAGGGAGAGTCCCACTTCAATCAAGGCAGCATAATTGGGCTCGATCAAGGATCTTTCCTCCTCCAGCTTCCTGATCACCCCGTTCATCTGCTCAGCTTTGTCCTCGAAGCCCTCTTGGCGCAGCGCTCTCTCCTCCTGCCCAGACACCAAGGTGATGGTGTGTGCCACGAGAGGGGCACAGAGGCAAGAAGCAAAGGGCATGGGGGACCCCTCTAAGGCCCCTTGGCCATTCCTGCCTGCTGGCCACCCCCGGCCACCTGCAGGCTCCCACTTGGTACCTGGCGTCTATGTCTGATCATTTTGTCCTGCTCCTCCAGCTTCTTCTCACAGGCAGCCTCCAGACTCTTCTTCAGCTGCAGCTCGTGCTCCTCTTTGCTGCGGAGCTGGTCCTGCAACTTCACCTTCTCTTCAGCATCCTTCTTCCTCTGGAGCTCCCTCTCCTGCTCAGCTCTTCTATTCCTCTCTTCTTCGACTGGAGAGAGAGAGAGAGAGAGAGAGAGAGAGAGAGAAAGAGAAGCAGTGCAAGGGCAGGAGCTGAGCCCCCCAAGCCCACCCCCCAGCAGGACTCTTGTCCCTCTCCCTCCTGCTTGGCCCTCTCAAGACAGTGGCATTTCTCCAGCCCAGAAATTACTTTTCTTCTGCTTCTCCATCTCAGTCAGAGAGAGGTCTGCTTTGAGGATGCTCTGGGCCAGGGTCTGTCTGCTCTGGAGGAACTCGTGCAGGACAGCAGGAGCCTGGAGGACCACGGGGAGAAGATGGGTCAAGAGGAGACAAAGCAGCGGGGAGGAAATGGTTCCTGACGGGAAGAGGCCGGGACACGGAGGCTCTGCCCTGGCAGGGGAGCTGCCCCGTTCCTACCTTCAGCCCTTTGCCACGCAGTCCCATGTATTTGTCCACCAGGGCCTGCTGGTGTCCTCTGAACAGCTCGTAGCCCCCCGGCACGCTGTAGACGCCGTCACCAATCCTTTTATCCAGCTCCTGAAAGAGGTCCCGCAGAGCAGCCTCGCACTTGTCCCGGGACACCTTCTCGTTGGCCTTGCAGAACTTTTTCTTGACTGCCTCCACCTGGCGCTGTGCAGGAAGGTGCAGAGGGAAGAAGGCATCAGCCCGGGCTGAGCTGCCCCCACTGCTCTCCTCCCGGGCAAACCTCCAGCCAGGTCAAGGTGGGAGCCGGGATCTCCCGTCCATCCCTGGGCCGAATCCGCCCGGGACGGACGGACGGACGGACGGACGGACGGAGGGAGGGAGGGAGGGGAGAGATGGGGAGAGCGCTCTGCGGCCACGGCCACCTCTGGAGCGAGGAGCCCGGGAGCAGAGAGCAGCCCAGGGAGCAGGGGCTGCACAACACACACACCCAGGGAGGAGAATCAGGCAGCAGGAGACGGGCAGCACGGAAGGCTGCAGCTTCCAGCCAGGCCACGGACCCTGCTGCCGCCTTCCCAAAGCCAAGGGCACGAGGGTGTCCCTGGGGGAGCACCCACCATGAGCTCTGCCTGGGCGCAGTGCATCTCCTCCTGGAACGCCCGTGCCAGGAACAGCTCCAGTGCCTCCCGCTCACACCGGGCGTGCAGCTCCAGCAGCTCCTCCAGAGTCTCCGTCGGCAGCTCCACCCTCTGCTCCATCAGATCCCGGTACAACCTCACAGCCTCTTCCACCGCCGCTGCGTTCTCAGCCTTGGCCAAGGCCATCACCGTGCTCTCCAGGCACGGCACTGCCCCGCTCCGGATCACCTCCACGTAGGAGGCTGCCAGTTTCCCCAGCACTGCCAAGGAGGAACAAGGATGGGAGCGCTGCAGCCCCGACCAAGGGCGACTCCCAGCCCCCCCTGCCTCCTGACAGATCCCTGCTGAGACTCCCTGACTCTCCCCCTCCCCACCTCACCCTCCCCAGTTCCCTCTCCCCATCTCCCCCCTTTCCCATCTCCCCCTCCCCAATTTCCCACTTTCCCATCTTCCCCTCCCCATCTCTCCCTCCCAAATTCCCCCTCCCCACCTCATCTTCCCCAGTTCCCTCGTCCCATCTCCCACTCCCCATCTTGCCCTGCAATATCCCCACTGAGCATAGCAAGGTGCTCCCAGCCCTTCCTGCTGCCATTGTGGCCTCCCAAATTCCCAAATTCCCCCTCACCACCTCATCCTCCCCAGTTCCCTCTCCCCATCTCCCCCTTTCCCATCTCCCCATCTCCCCCTTTCCCATCTCCCCACTGCCCTCTCTCCCACACTCCTCCTCACCTTCTTATTCTCCCTCTTTCCCACCCCACCTGCAGCATCCCCAAGCTCCAAACCCTGAGGCAGGGACAGCAGCCAGCAGAACAGCTCTGCCTTTCCCCACCACCACCATTTCCAGGTGATCCTTCCCCAGGCAGAGTCCCAGGAGCTGCTGCCACCCCCCCTGGGACACTCACGCTTCCCGGTTATGATGTGGCCTCCTGGCACTCTCTTCACCGGAGCCTTTTCCCAGATGTAGCTGCAAAACGTCTCCAGCTGCTGCAGGAATCCGGGATCCAGCCGCTCATCCTCAACCTCCTCCAAGTGGGCCAGGTCCTTCCTTCTGGCTGGCACGTCAAACACAAAGCACTTCCGTTCCGCAAAGAACCGACGGATGCACTCCCGGGTCCGGTTGTAGCCTTGGGTCTCCGGGGTGCTCTCTGTGGGGTGGGAGAACACGGAGCGAGGGCACGGGGCTGGGCTTGTTGTTGGATCAGCCCAAAATGCTGCTGTGTCAGCTGGACATCTCCAGCTGGACATCTCCAGCACCAGAGCACCGGCCCCTTACCAGCCCTCAGCTTCAGAGCATTCTCCAAGTATTGGTCCTCAGAGATTTCCTTCCCATCCAGCTCCAGCTGCAGAGTGAAATCCCGGACAAGCCAGACAAAAGTTGGGAAGAAGGAGGCAAATTTCTCAGAATCCTCCAGCTCATCTTCACTCCTTCTGGGTCCTGCTTTCAACCTGATGTGCTCAGATAGTGTCAGCACGTAGCTGAGGAGCTGGCTAAGGAAACGAGGAGGAAAAGGAGGAGGAGGACGACGACGAGGACGAGGAGGACGAGGAGGATGAGGAGGACGAGGAGGATGAAAGGAGGAGGAGGAGGTAGGAGAAACCCCCTGGGATTGCTCAGCCCACATCCCATCCCACATCCCATCTCACATCCCATCCCACATCCCATCCCACATCCCATCCCACATCCCATCCCACATCCCATCTCACATCCCATCCCACATCCCATCTCACATCCCATCCCACATCCCATCCCACATCCCATCCCACATCCCATCCCACATCCCTGCTGCTGCTGCTGCTCTCCCACCAAGGATACTGCAGCTGGTCCAGGGCTTGCTGGTCAATGGTGCCTCTGCTGTTGTACATCAGGGTGCTGGAGAGCAGCAGGGTTAACACAAAGATCCAGGTGTCGTTCTTGGTGTCTCCCTGGAACAACAACAAAGCCCCAGATGCCCAGAGCCTGAATGCCCCTGACCAAGAGGCAAGAGCCCCCATCCCATCCCATCCCATCCCATCCCATCCCATCCCATCCCATCCCATCCCATCCCATCCCATCCCATCCCATCCCCACCTCTTTGTGCAGCTGGGCTTGTCCTCAACTCTCAGCCCCCAGGCTCTCTCCCAATGCTCCCCCAGCCCTTCCTTCCCCCTCTCCTGCTCTTTTCCAGAAACGCAGAGGAATTTGGCGACTCCTCTCCCCCCAAACCTCCCTCCTCGTCGCCTTTTCCCAGCACAGCCACCGATTCCCACCCTCGGCACCGGGAATGCCCTGACTCTGGGCACCGTGCCTGGCTCTTCCAGAGCTTCCCCAAAGTGCTGGGAAGGCACAAAGGGAGCTCCTGCTCCTCGCACACCTTCTCCGTGTCTCCCAGCCCTTCGGTGTCCAGCAGCACCAGAGTGTGTCCAGGCTGGCAGGGGTGGGCTACACACCACATCCAAATCCCTCTGGTGTGGGACTGCACCGTGGAGCCCAAGGAGAAGCCTGTGGGGAGGATGCCAGCGGGTCAGCAGTGGGAAAGGAAGAGCAGGAGACCCCAGGGGCCTCGGCCATCCAGGGCAGGCACCTCCCTCACCTTTCCTCTGAGCAGCCAGCCTGTTCATCAGGTAGGACTTGCCGCTGCGGTACGGCCCCGTGATGGCCACCACCACCACGGGCTGGGTGACCTCTGACAGCAGCTCCAGGGCTTCCTGCTGGACCACCAGGCCCCTGCTCGGGCTGTTCTCAAGGAGGCAGACAGGCTCTGCCATGGCCACTCGGGATGACATTGCTGATGGCAGACGTGGGCTTTGTTCATAGAATCACAGACTCAGAGAATGGGCTGGGTTGGAAGGGACCTCAGAGCTCATCAAGTCCAACCCTTGCTCCACTCCCCCCGTGGTTCCCAGCCCATGGCACTGAGTGCCACATCCAGGCTCTCTGGAAATATCTCCAGGGATGGAGAATCCACCCCTTCCCTGGGCAGCCCATTCCAGTGTCTGATCACCCTCTCCAGAAAGAAATTCTTTCTAATGTCCAACCTAAACCTCCCCTGGCACAACTTGAGACCTCTTGTGTCCTCTTGTCTTGCTGAGAGTTGCCTGGGAGCAGAGCCCAACCCCCCCTGGCTCCAACCTCCTTTCAGGGAGTTGTAGAGAGTGATGAGGTCTCCCCTGAGGAGCAGCAGCAGGAGGAGCAGGAGGAGGAGTAGGAGAAGGAGGAGAAGAAGGAAAAGAAGAAGCAGAATTGTAATTGTAATTGTAATAACTTACATATAATGTTTGCTCATTTAACCTAAGTAGAAAATTTTTAGTGCATTTACTTAGAAAGGCAAGATAGAAGTGGTGAAAGAAGATCAGGATGTGAACTGCAGAATGAACTTTAGAGAGAAAAAGTGAATTGGAACTTTAAGGGCGGAGGTGCTGCCCACTCGAGGAAACGAAGCTGTGAAAACGAAAGCTGAGAGCTCCCCGGGGGTCCTGCAAATGCTCCCGCGTGGGGATTTGCTGGGCTGGGCCGGAGAAACTTCCTGAGGGCACTTTGTGGAGTTTTGGGAGTTGAGAGGAGAGGAGAAAAGAGGAGAAAAGAGGAGAAAAAGGAGAGGAGAGGAGAGGAGAGGAGAGGAGAGGAGAGGAGAGGAGAAAAGAGGAGAGCTCTGGCAGGGACTCTATCAAAATTCTACATTTCCTGGAGGCTCCTGTGCCTCTTCCCCACGGAACCTCCCGAGAGGAGATGCTGAGCATTGCAGGGAAGCTGCGCTGAGCCCCAGCTCGCAGACGAAGCCTTTTGGGGCGTTATGGGAGGGGGTTGAAGGGAGTCTCCCAACCACCCCTTTCCCCTCTGCCGTCCCAGATTCCCGCAGAGCTTTGGATCTCTCCCTTCCCCCCCTCCCCGGGTGGGTTCTGGTTCCGTGTCCCTGGCAGTGGGTGGGGGTGAGGGGTGAGGGGTGAGGGGAAGGGACTCACGGTCTTGGCAGCTTTGTCCTCTTTGTCCCCTGCCCTGGGCTGGCCCAGCTCTGTGCAGCCTGGCCCCCGCCCTGCCTTTTATTCCCTCGGCCCTCGGCCCCCCTCCTCCTGTTCCGGGAAATAACACCGAAAGTGAAAGTCGGGGCTGAGGAGGGAGGAGGAAAACCCGAGCCAAGCCGGGTCAGCAGCACAGCATGAAAACTCCGAGTAGGTGTGGGAGACAAAGATGGGAACCTAAGGGAAGGAGCAGGAAGGGCAAACAAGGGCTGCAGAACCAAAGCTGAGCTCGGCACCTCCGAGCAGCAGCACTCGGGGACAGAGTTACCCCCAGCCTGGGACAGAGACGTCCCCGTGTCCCCCTCCCCCCCACACCCCTTCTGCTCCCTTTCCACTTGATTTCTGCCCAGCACGCCTTTCTCTAGCGTGGAAGGGATGCTGGAAGCTGGGAGCAGCTCATCCTGGAAGGAAGGTCCCAGCCCTGGCTCTCCTGCTTCAGCTGCATCCTTTCTGCAAGCTCCTGGCACTGACCCCACACTCCTGGGTCCCCTCGGGTGCCTGGGAGCCCTCTCACCCCTCGGATCCCTGCCCAGACCCAAGGAGCCTTCCACATTCTCTGCTCCAGCTCGAAGGCTGCTGCTGAAGGCACAGAGGGATGGAGGAAGGCACAGACATTGCCCCCTCTGTGTCCCCCCCCACAGCAGGGACACAATTGGTCACCCACTGACCCTCTCCGGGTGCTGGCACTCGGCCCTCACTCACACCAGTTCTTCCCAGTAGCTTGTTCTGGAGACACAAAGCATTCCCAGCCCGGTGCCAGAGAGGACTCAGGAGATGGAAGATCCTGCAGCTCAGGAGGAAAAAACGGTGAAAAAGTGGGCAGAGAACTCGAGAGGACTGCAAGGGGCTGAGGCTCTGAGGGGGCAAAATGACAAGTGCCAAAGCCCAACTTGAGGAGGAGGAGGAAGAGGAAGAGAAGGAGGAAGAGGAGGAGGAGGAAGAGAAGGAGGAGAACAAGAATTAGAAGGAGAAGGAGAAGCAGAAATGCAGGGAGGAATTCCATCCTGGGTGGGATGCGGGGGGAAAGGCGGACGAGAAGGTTGAGGGCACTCCAGCCGTTTGTGGGAAAGCAGAACCTGTCTTGTGCTTTGGTTTCACTTTCTTGGAAGGAGCTGTTTGTGCAGGGTGGGAGAGGAGAGGCTCTGGGGTGGGCGTTCAGCCTTGGACCCAACAATTTGGCTCCGTTGTGTCCAGGAGAGGCAGAGCCCCAGCTCGGTGGGTGGGAGGGAGACATCGCTGTCCTTGTCCATCCTTCCTGGGATGCAGGGGGAAAGAGGGATGAGGGGAAGGCTGAGGTCCAGAACACTTTGCTTTGCCTCAGCGTTCAGTTGGTGAGGGGGTCCCAGTTCCAATAAGGAACAAGGAGGGAAGAGCAAGTGCTGGAAAAGCAAAACCTCAGCAACCCCCCAGTGGGTTCCGAATTCACCCATTTGGGGAATCCCATCCCTGGATAAATTTGGTGAGCAGAGCTCCCAAGGTCATCGCTGCCAAACGGGAGCAGAAGGGTTGGGGAGAAGCCTGGAATTGATCTCCCATCCTTTCCATGACAGGCAGAGGAGTCCTGGAGTGGAGGGAAAAAATGTGGAGACGGGAGGGAAAAAAATGTGGAATCAGGAAGGAAAAAATGTGGAATCAGGAAGGAAAAAATGTGGAATCAGGAGGGGCAAAAATGTGGAATCAGGAGGGAAAAAATGTGGAGTCAGGAGGCAAAAGCTGGGAGCAGGGTCCATAATAAAAGCAGGGTCCATGGAGCAGGGAATTCATGACAGGGCCTTGTGCCAAGTGGGATGAGGGCCTTTGGACCTCTGCTCATCAAGGAATCCAAAGCCTCGACACCTCCAAGTCCCTGGGATGGTTGATGTCCCTGCTGCTTCTGAGGATGCAGCTGAGGATTTCATTCCCTGCAGGAAGCAGGGAAGTCTCGTGGGGAATCCCAGGAGACAACCCCAAAGCCCAACACTACTTCTGGGGTGGAGAAGGGGCAGGAAGAAGGGGAGACAACTGCTGGGTCAGACAAGGAGAGTTTAATGGGGGAAAGAGAAGCTGGGGGTGCAAACAAAGCCAAAGAAGGAATTAATTCCCCAGAATCCCCACGGGCAGGGGGGTGTTCAGCCATCTCCAGGCCTTCACATCCCATGGAGACTTTGGCAGACAGACCCCATCACTGCAGGCATCCCCCCCTCCCTCCCTCTCCCCACAGCCCCCATGGCTGGAGCTCAGTGCCACATGGGCTGGGGACCCCTTTGTTCAGGGGGGCTTCAGCTGTCCCCACTCTGTCCCCTCCCAGCTGCTCCCCCAGCCCTGGCCACCTCACCAGGAGAGGTGGGTGGGTGGGTGGGTGAGACCCCCCCTGCCCCCCATGGCATCTTCTGAGCATGGCAAGGAGCTCCCAGCCCTTCCTGCTGGCATCGTGGCCTCTCTGTGCCCGTGGCCACCCCGGCTTTAGTTGTGCCTTCAGGGGAAGGGAGAGCCTGGGAGGGAAGAGGAGAAATCTTTCTCTGGAGGAGGCAAGGCAGGGAAGGAAGAGCTGGAGAGTGTGGGGCCAGAGAACACGCAGCTCACTTCCCTTTCCTGCAGCAAGCATCTTGCAGGAAAGGCTTTTGAAATACTGGCACTTTCTGACGAGGGTGTAGTCAAGTAAGGCCTAGCTAGGGCCTGGTGGTCGGGAGATATCGCGTTGTACGGGAAGACAGGGCCTCTCTCTCTTATCAGTAGTAAGATAGTGATGTAAGCGGACAGGGATCTCTCTGTAAGCCTAAGCTATATAAGGCTCTATCACCTGTGAATAAATGCCATTTTGCTACCCACCACATTGGTGTCTGTGAGCTGATGGACAAAACCAGGTCGCCACACCTATGACAGGCAACACGAGGGGGGTTCTGAACCCCGTCCCCTTCATTTTAAAAACCGAAATATCAAAAATGCAGCTTTAAAGAGGAGGGAGAGTCCCAGTTGGATCCAGGATACGTAATTGCTCTGGATCCTGGATCCTTTCCCCCTCCAGCCTCCTGGTCATCCTGTGCAAGGAGTTGGGGAAAATTCCCACGTCCCTCCCGTGATTCCGACAGGGGGTTGCGAAGAGATTTCCCTTCTTTCCACAGGCAATAGATGTCAAATGCCAATCTTGAGAGTTTGGAGACTGTTAAAAAGACCCAGTAGATGTGATCCCTCCTGATGTCCCCTTGTTCCTGCTCCAGCTTCCTGGTCACCCAGTTCATCTGCTCAGCTTTGTCCTCGAAGCCCTCTTGGCGCAGCGCTCTCTCCTCCTGCCCAGACACCAAGGTGATGGTGTGTGCCACGAGAGGGGCACAGAGGCAAGAAGCAAAGGGCATGGGGGACCCCTCTAAGGCCCCTTGGCCATTCCTGCCTGCTGGCCACCCCCGGCCACCTGCAGGCTCCCACTTGGTACCTGGCGTCTATGTCTGATCATTTTGTCCTGCTCCTCCAGCTTCTTCTCACAGGCAGCCTCCAGACTCTTCTTCAGCTGCAGCTCGTGCTCCTCTTTGCTGCGGAGCTGGTCCTGCAACTTCACCTTCTCTTCAGCATCCTTCTTCCTCTGGAGCTCCCTCTCCTGCTCAGCTCTTCTATTCCTCTCTTCTTCGACTGGAGAGTGAGAGAGAGAGAGAGAGAGAGAGAGAGAGAGAAAGAGAAGCGGTGCAAGGGCAGGAGCTGAGCCCCCCAAGCCCAGCCCCCAGCAGGACTCTCATCCCTCTCCCTCCTGCTTGGCCCTCTCAAGACAGTGGCATTTCTCCAGCCCAGAAATTACTTTTCTTCTGCTTCTCCATCTCAGTCAGAGAGAGGTCTGCTTTGAGGATGCTCTGGGCCAGGGTCTGTCTGCTCTGGAGGAACTCGTGCAGGACAGCAGGAGCCTGGAGGACCACGGGGAGAAGATGGGTCAAGAGGAGACAAAGCAGCGGGGAGGAAATGGTTCCTGACGGGAAGAGGCCGGGACACGGAGGCTCTGCCCTGGCAGGGGAGCTGCCCCGTTCCTACCTTCAGCCCTTTGCCACGCAAGTCCCATGTATTTGTCCACCAGGACCTGCTGGTGTCCTCTGAACAGCTCGTAGCCCCCCGGCACGCTGTAGACGCCGTCACCGATCCTTTTATCCAGCTCCTGGAAGAGGTCCCGCAGAGCAGCCTCGCACTTGTCCCGGGACACCTTCTCGTTGGCCTTGCAGAACTTTTTCTTGACTGCCTCCACCTGGCGCTGTGCAGGAAGGTGCAGAGGGAAGAAGGCATCAGCCCGGGCTGAGCTGCCCCCACTGCTCTCCTCCCGGGCAAACCTCCAGCCAGGTCAAGGTGGGAGCCGGGATCTCCCGTCCATCCCTGGGCCGAATCCGCCCGGGACGGACGGACGGACGGAGGGAGGGAGGGAGGGAGGGAGGGAGGGAGGGAGGGAGGGAGGGACGGAGGGACGGACGGACGGACGGACGGAGGGAGGGGAGAGATGGGGAGAGCGCTCTGCGGCCACGGCCACCTCTGGAGCGAGGAGCCCGGGAGCAGAGAGCAGCCCAGGGAGCAGGGGCTGCACAACACACACACCCAGGGAGGAGAATCAGGCAGCAGGAGACGGGCAGCACGGAAGGCTGCAGCTTCCAGCCAGGCCACGGACCCTGCTGCCGCCTTCCCAAAGCCAAGGGCACGAGGGTGTCCCTGGGGGAGCACCCACCATGAGCTCTGCCTGGGCGCAGTGCATCTCCTCCTGGAACGCCCGTGCCAGGAACAGCTCCAGTGCCTCCCGCTCACACCGGGCGTGCAGCTCCAGCAGCTCCTCCAGAGTCTCCGTCGGCAGCTCCACCCTCTGCTCCATCAGATCCCGGTACAACCTCACAGCCTCTTCCACCGCCGCTGCGTTCTCAGCCTTGGCCAAGGCCATCACCGTGCTCTCCAGGCACGGCACTGCCCCGCTCCGGATCACCTCCACGTAGGAGGCTGCCAGTTTCCCCAGCACTGCCAAGGAGGAACAAGGATGGGAGCGCTGCAGCCCCGACCAAGGGAGACTCCCAGCCCCCCCTGCCTCCTGACAGATCCCTGATGAGACTCCCTGACTCTCCCCTTCCCCACCTCACCCTCCCCAGTTCCCTCTCCCCATCTCCCCCCTTTCCCATCTCCCCCTCCCCAATTTCCCACTTTCCCATCTTCCCCTCCCCATCTCTCCCTCCCAAATTCCCCCTCCCCACCTCATCTTCCCCAGTTCCCTCGTCCCATCTCCCACTCCCCATCTTGCCCTGCAATATCCCCACTGAGCATAGCAAGGTGCTCCCAGCCCTTCCTGCTGCCATTGTGGCCTCCCAAATTCCCAAATTCCCCCTCACCACCTCATCCTCCCCAGTTCCCTCTCCCCATCTCCCCCTTTCCCATCTCCCCATCTCCCCCTTTCCCATCTCCCCACTGCCCTCTCTCCCACACTCCTCCTCACCTTCTTATTCTCCCTCTTTCCCACCCCACCTGCAGCATCCCCAAGCTCCAAACCCTGAGGCAGGGACAGCAGCCAGCAGAACAGCTCTGCCTTTCCCCACCACCACCATTTCCAGGTGATCCTTCCCCAGGCAGAGTCCCAGGAGCTGCTGCCACCCCCCCTGGGACACTCACGCTTCCCGGTTACGATGTGGCCTCCTGGCACTCTCTTCACCGGAGCCTTTTCCCAGATGTAGCTGCAAAACGTCTCCAGCTGCTGCAGGAATCTGGGATCCAGCCGCTCATCCTCAACCTCCTCCAAGTGGGCCAGGTCCTTCCTTCTGGCTGGCACGTCAAACACAAAGCACTTCCGTTCCGCAAAGAACCGACGGATGCACTCCCGGGTCCGGTTGTAGCCTTGGGTCTCCGGGGTGCTCTCTGTGGGGTGGGAGAACACGGAGCGAGGGCACGGGGCTGGGCTTGTTGTTGGATCAGCCCAAAATGCTGCTGTGTCAGCTGGACATCTCCAGCTGGACATCTCCAGCACCAGAGCACCGGCCCCTTACCAGCCCTCAGCTTCAGAGCATTCTCCAAGTATTGGTCCTCAGAGATTTCCTTCCCATCCAGCTCCAGCTGCAGAGTGAAATCCCGGACAAGCCAGACAAAAGTTGGGAAGAAGGAGGCAAATTTCTCAGAATCCTCCAGCTCATCTTCACTCCTTCTGGGTCCTGCTTTCAACCTGATGTGCTCAGATAGTGTCAGCACGTAGCTGAGGAGCTGGCTAAGGAAACGAGGAGGAAAAGGAGGAGAAGGAGGAGGAGGAGGAGGACGAGGATGAGGACGAGGACGAGGAGGAGGACGAGGAGGATGAAAGGAGGAGGAGGAGGTAGGAGAAACCCCCTGGGATTGCTCAGCCCACATCCCATCCCACATCCCATCTCACATCCCATCCCACATCCCATCTCACATCCCATCCCACATCCCATCCCACATCCCATCCCACATCCCATCCCACATCCCTGCTGCTGCTGCTGCTCTCCCACCAAGGATACTGCAGCTGGTCCAGGGCTTGCTGGTCAATGGTGCCTCTGCTGTTGTACATCAGGGTGCTGGAGAGCAGCAGGGTTAACACAAAGATCCAGGTGTCGTTCCTGGTGTCTCCCTGGAACAACAACAAAGCCCCAGATGCCCAGAGCCTGAATGCCCCTGACCAAGAGGCAAGAGCCCCCATCCCATCCCATCCCATCCCATCCCATCCCATCCCATCCCATCCCATCCATCCCATCCCATCCCATCCCATCCCATCCCATCCCATCCCATCCCATCCCCACCTCTTTGTGCAGCTGGGCTTGTCCTCAACTCTCAGCCCCCAGGCTCTCTCCCAATGCTCCCCCAGCCCTTCCTTCCCCCTCTCCTGCTCTTTTCCAGAAACGCAGAGGAATTTGGTGACTCCTCTCCCCCCAAACCTCCCTCCTCGTCGCCTTTTCCCAGCACAGCCACCGATTCCCACCCTCGGCACCGGGAATGCCCTGACTCTGGGCACCGTGCCTGGCTCTTCCAGAGCTTCCCCAAAGTGCTGGGAAGGCACAAAGGGAGCTCCTGCTCCTCGCACACCTTCTCCGTGTCTCCCAGCCCTTCGGTGTCCAGCAGCACCAGAGTGTGTCCAGGCTGGCAGGGGTGGGCTACACACCACATCCAAATCCCTCTGGTGTGGGACTGCACCGTGGAGCCCAAGGAGAAGCCTGTGGGGAGGATGCCAGGGGGTCAGCAGTGGGAAAGGAAGAGCAGGAGACCCCAGGGGCCTCGGCCATCCAGGGCAGGCACCTCCCTCACCTTTCCTCTGAGCAGCCAGCCTGTTCATCAGGTAGGACTTGCCGCTGCGGTACGGCCCCGTGATGGCCACCACCACCACGGGCTGGGTGACCTCTGACAGCAGCTCCAGGGCTTCCTGCTGGACCACCAGGCCCCTGCTCGGGCTGTTCTCAAGGAGGCAGACAGGCTCTGCCATGGCCACTCGGGATGCCATTGCTGATGGCAGACGTGGGCTTTGTTCATAGAATCACAGACTCAGAGAATGGGCTGGGTTGGAAGGGACCTCAGAGCTCATCAAGTCCAACCCTTGCTCCACTCCCCCCGTGGTTCCCAGCCCATGGCACTGAGTGCCACATCCAGGCTCTTTTGAAATATCTCCAGGGATGGAGAATCCACCCCTTCCCTGGGCAGCCCATTCCAATGGCTGATCACCCTCTCCAGAAAGAAATTCTTTCTCATGTCCAACCTAAACCTCCCCTGGCACAACTTGAGACCTCTTGTGCCCTCTTGTCTTGCTGAGAGTTGCCTGGGAGCAGAGCCCAACCCCCCCTGGCTCCAACCTCCTTTCAGGGAGTTGTAGAGAGTGATGAGGTCTCCCCTGAGGAGCAGCAGCAGGAGGAGCAGGAGGAGGAGTAGGAGAAGGAGGAGAAGAAGGAAAAGAAGAAGCAGAATTGTAATTGTAATTGTAATAACTTACATATAATGTTTGCTCATTTAACCTAAGTAGAAAATTTTTAGTGCATTTACTTAGAAAGGCAAGATAGAAGTGGTGAAAGAAGATCAGGATGTGAACTGCAGAATGAACTTTAGAGAGAAAAAGTGAATTGGAACTTTAAGGGCGGAGGTGCTGCCCACTCGAGGAAACGGAGCTGTGAAAACGAAAGCTGAGAGCTCCCCGGAGGTCCTGCAAATGCTCCCGCGTGGGGTTTTGCTGGGCTGGGCCGGAGAAACTTCCTGAGGGCACTTTGTGGAGTTTTGGGAGTTGAGAGGAGAGGAGAGGAGAGGAGAGGAGAGGAGAGGAGAGGAGAGGAGAGGAGAGGAGAGGAGAGGAGAGGAGAGGAGAGGAGAGGAGAGGAGAGGAGAGGAGAGGAGAGGAGAGGAGAGGAGAGGAGAGGAGAGGAGAAGAGGAGAAAAGAGGAGAAAAGAGGAGAAAAGAGGAGAAAAGAGGAGAAAAGAGGAGAAAAGAGGAGAAAAGAGGAGAAAAGAGGAGAAAAGAGGAGAAAAGAGGAGAAAAGAGGAGAAAAGAGGAGAGCTCTGGCAGGGACTCTGTCAAAATTCTACATTTCCTGGAGGCTCCTGTGCCTCTTCCCCACGGAACCTCCCGAGAGGAGATGCTGAGCATTGCAGGGAAGCTGCGCTGAGCCCCAGCTCGCAGACGAAGCCTTTTGGGGCGTTATGGGAGGGGGTTGAAGGGAGTCTCCCAACCACCCCTTTCCCCTCTGCCGTCCCAGATTCCAGCAGAGCTTTGGATCTCTCCCTTCCCCCCCTCCCCGGGTGGGTTCTGGTTCCGTGTCCCTGGCAGTGGGTGGGGATGAGGGGTGAGGGGTGAGGGGAAGGGACTCACGGTCTTGGCAGCTTTGTCCTCTTTGTCCCCTGCCCTGGGCTGGCCCAGCTCTGTGCAGCCTGGCCCCCGCCCTGCCTTTTATTCCCTCGGCCCCTCTCCTCCCGTTCCGGGAAATAACACCGAAAGTGAAAGTCGGGGCTGAGGAGGGAGGAGGAAAACCCGAGCCAAGCCGGGTCAGCAGCACAGCATGAAAACTCCGAGCAGGTGTGGGAGACAAAGATGGGAACCTAAGGGAAGGAGCAGGAAGGGCAAACAAGGGCTGCAGAACCAAAGCCCAGCTCGGCACCTCCGAGCAGCAGCACTCGGGGACAGAGTTACCCCCAGCCTGGGACAGAGACGTCCCCGTGTCCCCCTCCCCCCCACACCCCTTCTGCTCCCTTGCCACTTGATTTCTGCCCCAGCACGCCTTTCTCTAGCGTGGAAGGGATGCTGGAAGCTGGGAGCAGCTCATCCTGGAAGGAAGGTCCCAGCCCTGGCTCTCCTGCTTCAGCTGCATCCTTTCTGCAAGCTCCTGGCACTGACCCCACACTCCTGGGTCCCCTCGGGTGCCTGGGAGCCCTCCCACCCCTCAGATCCCTGCCCAGACCCAAGGAGCCTTCCACATTCTCTGCTCCAGCTCGAAGGCTGCTGCTGAAGGCACAGAGGGATGGAGGAAGGCACAGACATTGCCCCCTCTGTGTCCCCCCCCACAGCAGGGACACAATTTGTCACCCACTGACCCTCTCCGGGTGCTGGCACTCGGCCCTCACTCACACCAGTTCTTCCCAGTAGCTTGTTCTGGAGACACAAAGCATTCCCAGCCCGGTGCCAGAGAGGACTCAGGAGATGGAAGATCCTGCAGCTCAGGGGGAAAAAACGGTGAAAAAGTGGGCAGAGAACTCGAGAGGACTGCAAGGGGCTGAGGCTCTGAGGGGGCAAAATGACAAGTGCCAAAGCCCAACTTGAGGAGGAGGAGGAAGAGGAAGAGAAGGAGGAAGAGAAGGAGGAGGAAGAGAAGGAGAAGAACAAGAATTAGAAGGAGAAGGAGAAGCAGAAATGCAGGGAGGAATTCCATCCTGGGTGGGATGCGGGGGGAAAGGCGGACGAGAAGGTTGAGGGCACTCCAGCCGTTTGTGGGAAAGCAGAACCTGTCTTGTGCTTTGGTTTCACTTTCTTGGAAGGAGCTGTTTGTGCAGGGTGGGAGAGGAGAGGCTCTGGGGTGGGCGTTCAGCCTTGGACCCAACAATTTGGCTCCGTTGTGTCCAGGAGAGGCAGAGCCCCAGCTCGGTGGGTGGGAGGGAGACATCGCTGTCCTTGTCCATCCTTCCTGGGATGCAGGGGGAAAGAGGGATGAGGGAAGGCTGAGGTCCAGAACACTTTGCTTTGCCTCAGCGTTCAGTTGGTGAGGGGGTCCCAGTTCCAATAAGGAACAAGGAGGGAAGAGCAAGTGCTGGAAAAGCAAAACCTCAGCAACCCCCCAGTGGGTTCCGAGTTCACCCATTTGGGGAATCCCATCCCTGGATAAATTTGGTGAGCAGAGCTCCCAAGGTCATCACTGCCAAACGGGAGCAGAAGGGTTGGGGAGAAGCCTGGAATTGATCTCCCATCCTTTCCATGACAGGCAGAGGAGTCCTGGAGTGGAGGGAAAAAATGTGGAGATGGGAGGGAAAAAAATGTGGAATCAGGAAGGAAAAAATGTGGAATCAGGAAGGAAAAAATGTGGAATCAGGAGGGGCAAAAATGTGGAATCAGGAGGGAAAAAATGTGGAGTCAGGAGGCAAAAGCTGGGAGCAGGGTCCATAATAAAAGCAGGGTCCATGGAGCAGGGAATTCATGACAGGGCCTTGTGCCAAGTGGGATGAGGGCCTTTGGACCTCTGCTCATCAAGGAATCCAAAGCCTCGACACCTCCAAGTCCCTGGGATGGTTGATGTCCCTGCTGCTTCTGAGGATGCAGCTGAGGATTTCATTCCCTGCAGGAAGCAGGGAAGTCTCGTGGGGAGTCCCAGGAGACAACCCCAAAGCCCAACACTACTTGTGGGGTGGAGAAGGGGCAGGAAGAAGGGGAGACAACTGCTGGGTCAGACAAGGAGAGTTTAATGGGGGAAAGAGAAGCTGGGGGTGCAAACAAAGCCAAAGAAGGAATTAATTCCCCAGAATCCCCACGGGCAGGGGGGTGTTCAGCCATCTCCAGGCCTTCACATCCCATGGAGACTTTGGCAGACAGACCCCATCACTGCAGGCATCCCCCCCTCCCTCCCTCTCCCCACAGCCCCCATGGCTGGAGCTCAGTGCCACATGGGCTGGGGACCCCTTTGTTCAGGGGGGCTTCAGCTGTCCCCACTCTGTCCCCTCCCAGCTGCTCCCCCAGCCCTGGCCACCTCACCAGGAGAGGTGGGTGGGTGGGTGAGACCCCCCCTGCCCCCCATGGCATCTTCTGAGCATGGCAAGGAGCTCCCAGCCCTTCCTGCTGGCATCGTGGCCTCTCTGTGCCCGTGGCCACCCCGGCTTTAGTTGTGCCTTCAGGGGAAGGGAGAGCCTGGGAGGGAAGAGGAGAAATCTTTCTCTGGAGGAGGCAAGGCAGGGAAGGAAGAGCTGGAGAGTGTGGGGCCAGAGAACACGCAGCTCACTTCCCTTTCCTGCAGCAAGCATCTTGCAGGAAAGGCTTTTGAAATACTGGCACTTTCTGACGAGGGTGTAGTCAAGTAAGGCCTAGCTAGGGCCTGGTGGTCGGGAGATATCGCGTTGTACGGGAAGACAGGGCCTCTCTCTCTTATCAGTAGTAAGATAGTGATGTAAGCGGACAGGGATCTCTCTGTAAGCCTAAGCTATATAAGGCTCTATCACCTGTGAATAAATGCCATTTTGCTACCCACCACATTGGTGTCTGTGAGCTGATGGACAAAACCAGGTCGCCACACCTATGATAGGCAACATGAGGGGGGTTCTGAACCCCGTCCCCTTCATTTTAAAAACCGAAATATCAAAAATGCTGCTTTAAAGAGGAGGGAGAGTCCCAGTTGGATCCAGGATACGTAATTGCTCTGGATCCTGGATCCTTTCCCCCTCCAGCCTCCTGGTCATCCTGTGCAAGGAGTTGGGGAAAATTCCCACGTCCCTCCCGTGATTCCGACAGGGGGTTGCAAAGAGATTTCCCTTCTTTCCACAGGCAATAGATGTCAAATGCCAATCTTGAGAGTTTGGAGACTGTTAAAAAGACCCAGTAGATGTGATCCCTCCTGATGTCCCCTTGTTCCTGCTCCAGCTTCCTGGTCACCCAGTTCATCTGCTCAGCTTTGTCCTCGAAGCCCTCTTGGCGCAGCGCTCTCTCCTCCTGCCCAGACACCAAGGTGATGGTGTGTGCCACGAGAGGGGCACAGAGGCAAGAAGCAAAGGGCATGGGGGACCCCTCTAAGGCCCTTGGCCATTCCTGCCTGCTGGCCACCCCCGGCCACCTGCAGGCTCCCACTTGGTACCTGGCGTCTATGTCTGATCATTTTGTCCTGCTCCTCCAGCTTCTTCTCACAGGCAGCCTCCAGACTCTTCTTCAGCTGCAGCTCGTGCTCCTCTTTGCTGCGGAGCTGGTCCTGCAACTTCACCTTCTCTTCAGCATCCTTCTTCCTCTGGAGCTCCCTCTCCTGCTCAGCTCTTCTATTCCTCTCTTCTTCGACTGGAGAGAGAGAGAGAGAGAGAGAGAGAGAGAGAGAGAGAGAAAGAGAAGTGGTGCAAGGGCAGGAGCTGAGCCCCCCAAGCCCACCCCCCAGCAGGACTCTTGTCCCTCTCCCTCCTGCTTGGCCCTCTCAAGACAGTGGCATTTCTCCAGCCCAGAAATTACTTTTCTTCTGCTTCTCCATCTCAGTCAGAGAGAGGTCTGCTTTGAGGATGCTCTGGGCCAGGGTCTGTCTGCTCTGGAGGAACTCGTGCAGGACAGCAGGAGCCTGGAGGACCACGGGGAGAAGATGGGTCAAGAGGAGACAAAGCAGCGGGGAGGAAATGGTTCCTGACGGGAAGAGGCCGGGACACGGAGGCTCTGCCCTGGCAGGGGAGCTGCCCCGTTCCTACCTTCAGCCCTTTGCCACGCAGTCCCATGTATTTGTCCACCAGGGCCTGCTGGTGTCCTCTGAACAGCTCGTAGCCCCCCGGCACGCTGTAGACGCCGTCACCGATCCTTTTATCCAGCTCCTGGAAGAGGTCCCGCAGAGCAGCCTCGCACTTGTCCCGGGACACCTTCTCGTTGGCCTTGCAGAACTTTTCCTTGGCTGCCTCCACCTGGCGCTGTGCAGGAAGGTGCAGAGGGAAGAAGGCATCAGCCCGGGCTGAGCTGCCCCCACTGCTCTCCTCCCGGGCAAACCTCCAGCCAGGTCAAGGTGGGAGCCGGGATCTCCCGTCCATCCCTGGGCCGAATCCGCCCGGGACGGACGGACGGACGGAGGGAGGGAGGAGGGAGGGAGGGACGGAGGGACGGACGGACGGACGGACGGACGGACGGACGGACGGACGGAGGGAGGGGAGAGATGGGGAGAGCGCTCTGCGGCCACGGCCACCTCTGGAGCGAGGAGCCCGGGAGCAGAGAGCAGCCCAGGGAGCAGGGGCTGCACAACACACACACCCAGGGAGGAGAATCAGGCAGCAGGAGACGGGCAGCACGGAAGGCTGCAGCTTCCAGCCAGGCCACGGACCCTGCTGCCGCCTTCCCAAAGCCAAGGGCACGAGGGTGTCCCTGGGGGAGCACCCACCATGAGCTCTGCCTGGGCGCAGTGCATCTCCTCCTGGAACGCCCGTGCCAGGAACAGCTCCAGTGCCTCCCGCTCACACCGGGCGTGCAGCTCCAGCAGCTCCTCCAGAGTCTCCGTCGGCAGCTCCACCCTCTGCTCCATCAGATCCCGGTACAACCTCACAGCCTCTTCCACCGCCGCTGCGTTCTCAGCCTTGGCCAAGGCCATCACCGTGCTCTCCAGGCACGGCACTGCCCCGCTCCGGATCACCTCCACGTAGGAGGCTGCCAGTTTCCCCAGCACTGCCAAGGAGGAACAAGGATGGGAGCGCTGCAGCCCCGACCAAGGGCGACTCCCAGCCCCCCCTGCCTCCTGACAGATCCCTGCTGAGACTCCCTGACTCTCCCCTTCCCCACCTCACCCTCCCCAGTTCCCTCTCCCCATCTCCCCCCTTTCCCATCTCCCCCTCCCCAATTTCCCACTTTCCCATCTTCCCCTCCCCATCTCTCCCTCCCAAATTCCCCCTCCCCACCTCATCTTCCCCAGTTCCCTCGTCCCATCTCCCACTCCCCATCTTGCCCTGCAATATCCCCACTGAGCATAGCAAGGTGCTCCCAGCCCTTCCTGCTGCCATTGTGGCCTCCCAAATTCCCAAATTCCCCCTCACCACCTCATCCTCCCCAGTTCCCTCTCCCCATCTCCCCCTTTCCCATCTCCCCACTGCCCTCTCTCCCACACTCCTCCTCACCTTCTTATTCTCCCTCTTTCCCACCCCACCTGCAGCATCCCCAAGCTCCAAACCCTGAGGCAGGGACAGCAGCCAGCAGAACAGCTCTGCCTTTCCCCACCACCACCATTTCCAGGTGATCCTTCCCCAGGCAGAGTCCCAGGAGCTGCTGCCACCCCCCCTGGGACACTCACGCTTCCCGGTTATGATGTGGCCTCCTGGCACTCTCTTCACCGGAGCCTTTTCCCAGATGTAGCTGCAAAACGTCTCCAGCTGCTGCAGGAATCCGGGATCCAGCCGCTCATCCTCAACCTCCTCCAAGTGGGCCAGGTCCTTCCTTCTGGCTGGCACGTCAAACACAAAGCACTTCCGTTCCGCAAAGAACCGACGGATGCACTCCCGGGTCCGGTTGTAGCCTTGGGTCTCCGGGGTGCTCTCTGTGGGGTGGGAGAACACGGAGCGAGGGCACGGGGCTGGGCTTGTTGTTGGATCAGCCCAAAATGCTGCTGTGTCAGCTGGACATCTCCAGCTGGACATCTCCAGCACCAGAGCACCGGCCCCTTACCAGCCCTCAGCTTCAGAGCATTCTCCAAGTATTGGTCCTCAGAGATTTCCTTCCCATCCAGCTCCAGCTGCAGAGTGAAATCCCGGACAAGCCAGACAAAAGTTGGGAAGAAGGAGGCAAATTTCTCAGAATCCTCCAGCTCATCTTCACTCCTTCTGGGTCCTGCTTTCAACCTGATGTGCTCAGATAGTGTCAGCACGTAGCTGAGGAGCTGGCTAAGGAAACGAGGAGGAAAAGGAGGAGAAGGAGGAGGAGGAGGAGGACGAGGATGAGGACGAGGACGAGGAGGAGGACGAGGAGGATGAAAGGAGGAGGAGGAGGTAGGAGAAACCCCCTGGGATTGCTCAGCCCACATCCCATCCCACATCCCATCTCACATCCCATCCCACATCCCATCCCACATCCCATCCCACATCCCATCCCACATCCCATCTCACATCCCATCCCACATCCCATCTCACATCCCATCCCACATCCCATCCCACATCCCATCCCACATCCCATCCCACATCCCTGCTGCTGCTGCTGCTCTCCCACCAAGGATACTGCAGCTGGTCCAGGGCTTGCTGGTCAATGGTGA
>NC_092448.1:1169406-1197511 GCF_036169615.1 Heliangelus exortis
TAGCAAAGGGAGAGCGTCCTCTGGCTCAAGAGCTACACCCAGAGGTGGCCTCACCCTTCCGAGTCCTCCAGTAATTCCAGGGAATATTCAGCACCTTGGAAAGTCGGGATTTTCCTCTTTCGACCTGGTGAAATAGTCAAAAAAATGAAAATTTGGGTTGTTTTATTTTGTTTTTTTAACGCGGCGCGACGGGCGCGGCTCAAGGAGGTCTCCAAGGAAACCTTCATTAAAAAAAAAAAAAAAATTAAAATATTCCTGTGAAAATGTTTGCTGGGAGGAGGTTGGGAAAGGGATTCTTGGGGAATTTGGCGGGAATGTGAAGGAAATGCAAAGGGATTTTGGGGGAATTTGGCTGGAATTTTAACAAAGAGCAAAGGGAGAGCAAAGGGAGAGCGTCCTCCGGCTCAAGAGCTACACCCAGAGGTGGCCTCACCCTTCCGAGTCTTCAATAATTCCAGGGAATATTCAGCACCTTGGAAAGTCGGGATTTTCCTCTTTTGACCTGGTGAAATAGTCAAAAAAATGGAATTTTGGGATGACTTCTTTTGGTTTTGACGCAGCGCGGCGGGCGCGGCTCAAGGAGGTCTCCAAGGAAACCTTCATCAAAAAAAAAAAAAAATTAAAATATTCCTGTGAAAATGTTTGCTGGGAGGAGGTTGGGAAAGGGATTCTTGGGGAATTTGGCTGGAATGTGAAGGAAATGCAAGGGATTTTGGGGGAATTTGGCTGGAATTTTAACAAAGAGCAAAGGGAGAGCGTCCTCCGGCTCAAGAGCTACACCCAGAGGCGGCCTCACCCTTCCGAGTCCTCCAATAATTCCAGGGAATACTCAGCACCTTGGAAAGTCGGGATTTTCCTCTTTTGACCTGGTGAAATAGTCAAAAAAATGAAAATTTGGGTTGTTTTATTTTGTTTTTTTAATGCGGCGCGACGGGCGCGGCTCAAGGAGGTCTCCAAGGAAACCTTCATTAAAAAAAAAAAAAAAATTAAAATATTCCTGTGAAAATGTTTGCTGGGAGGAGGTTGGGAAAGGGATTCTTGGGGAATTTGGCTGGAATGTGAAGGAAATGCAAAGGGATTTTGGGGGAATTTGGCTGAATTTAACAAAGAGCAAAGGGAGAGCAAAGGGAGAGCGTCCTCCAGCTCAAGAGCTACACCCAGAGGTGGCCTCACCCTTCCGAGTCCTCCAGTAATTCCAGGGAATATTCAGCACC
Source organism: Heliangelus exortis (assembly GCF_036169615.1). Lineage (NCBI taxonomy): Eukaryota > Metazoa > Chordata > Aves > Apodiformes > Trochilidae > Heliangelus > Heliangelus exortis. The sequence goes on from NC_092448.1 coordinate 1,170,621, forward strand.
TTGGAAAGTTGGGATTTTCCTCTTTTGACCTGGTGAAATAGTCAAAAAAATGGAATTTTGGGTTGATTTCATTTTGTTTTTAACGCGGCGCGACGGGCGTGGCTCAAGGAGGTCTCCAAGGAAACCTTCATAAAAAAAAAAAAAAAAAAAATTAAAATATTCCTGTGAAAATGTTTGCTGGGAGGAGGTTGGGAAAGGGATTCTTGGGAATTTCCCAAAATTCTGGCTTCCAAAAAATTAATTTCTGGCTTCCAAAAATTAAGTTCTGGCTTCCCAAAATTCTGGCTTCCAAAAAATCAATTTCTGGCTTCCAAAAAACTTAATTTCTGGCTTCCAAAAAATTAATTTTTGGCTTCCCAAAATTCTGGCTTCCAAAAAATTAAGTTCTGGCTTCCAAAAAAATTAATTTCTGGCTGAAAAAAATGAACTTCTGGCTGAAAAAAATCAACTTCTGGCTTCAAAATGCTGATTTCTGTCTTGAGAATCTTCACTTCAAGCTTCAAACAAATCTGGATTTATTTTTTTTTTCAATTTTAAGGTATAAAAAAAAAAAAACCAACAAAACAACCCAAACCCAGCCAGAGCCAACTCAGCAGCTGCTGCAGAGGTTTTTTTTTTTTTTTTTTTGTTCTCCCAGAAGCAACAAGGAAAAAAAAGGAGGAGAAATAATCAATACCAGAGCTCTTGAAATATTTAATTAGAGAGGGTTTTATTTTCTGCTGAAGAGACCTGGAACTACAGAGCTGGTTTGCACTGGACCAAAATTGAGATTTTTTTAGGATTTTTTTTTCTTTGTTTCCCCCCCCCCCCCCCCAACAATTTTTATTTCTCTAAAGAGAAGCAAATGCAGCACGAGCAGAAAAAAAAACCCCAAAACAATGAGTTACAGTGTTGAAACCACGAGTGGATGGAGAGAAAAAAAATAGTAATAATAAAAATAATAATAATAATAATTAAAAAAAAAAAAAAAACCACCCCAAAAAAACCCCCAAAACCCCACCCTGGGGTCCAACCCAAGGTGTTGGCACCATTGTGGGATGGGATGGGATGGGATGGAAAACCCCAATGTCCTGGGTACCCCCAAACTGCCTCCTCCTCTTCCTCCTGACCCTTAACTGCTTGTCTGGAGACCCAAAAACCCCATTTTTCAACTCAAAAAATGAGAGGAGCAGGGGAAGGGACAGAGGGACAATCCTCACCAGGATGGACACCAAGGGCTGAAGCTGCTGGAGATCTTGGGGTCAAATCAAGTCTACAAACCAAGCTGGGGAGGAAAACACTGGTGGGTGGGGTTAAAAAAAAGGAAAATAAAGAAAAAAAAAGAAAAAAATGAAAAAAAAGGAAAAGAAAGGAAAAAAAAAAGGGAAAAAAGGGGTTCGAACCAAACATGCAGAAGGATTGGGGTGGGGAGGTTCATTCCCACAGCTCCAGAGTCCATAAAAAAAACCCAAACAGCCCCCAATGTCCTGGGTACCCCCAGGCTGCCTCCTCCTCTTCCTCCTGACCCTTAACTGGTTGTTTGGAGACCCAAAAACCCCCATTTTTCAACTCAAAAAAATGAGAGGAGCAGGGGAAGGGACAGAGGGACAATCCTCACCAGGATGGACACCAAGGGCTGAAGCTGCTGGAGATCTTGGGGTCAAATCAAGTCCTACAAACCAAGCTGGGGAGCAAAACACTGGTGGGTGGGGTTAAAAAAAAAGAAAAAAAAAGAAAAAAAAGGAAAAAAATGAAAAAAAAGGAAAAGAAAGGAAAAAAAAGGGAAAAAAGGGTTTGACCAAACATGCAGAAGGATTGGGGTGGGAGGTTCATTCCCTCACAGCTCCAGAGTCCATAAAAAAACCCAAACAGCCCCCAATGTCCTGGGTACCCCCAAACTGCCTCCTCCTCTTCCTCCTGACCCTTAACTGCTTGTCTGGAGACCCAAAAACCCCATTTTTCAACTCAAAAAAATGAGAGGAGCAGGGGAAGGGACAGAGGGACAATCCTCACCAGGATGGACACCAAGGGCTGAAGCTGCTGGAGATCTTGGGGTCAAATCAAGTCCTACAAACCAAGCTGGGGAGCAAAACACTGGTGGGTGGGGTTAAAAAAAAAGGCAAAAAAAGGCAAAAATGGGTTTGACCAAACATGCAGAAGGATTGGGGGTGGGGAGCTTCATTCCCTCTCAGCACCAGAGTCCATAAGCAACACAATAAATACTCCACAGCTCTAGCAGGGGGGGTTTGGGGAGCACTGGGGTGAGGCCCTCAGGGTGGGCAAACGCCTCAGCTTGGAGGAAATGGACAAAAACTTTTGGTGAAACTCAGGGAATTTGGGGCACTGCCAGGAATTTCCTTCCCAAGGATTCTCCCCCTGCCCCTCTCCTCCTCCCGCTCTCCTTCTCCCCCCCCCCCCCCCCTCCTTCCATCTCAGCAGGTGAAAAGCATCAGGAAGATGTTGAGATATGAAATGAGTTTGGATTTGGGGGTGGGTTTTGGTGCTTTTTTTGTGGTTTTTCTTCCAACTGGAGGTGAAGTTTCTCGGGGAGGGGGCAGGGTTGGAGCTTGGGGTTCGTTTCCTCTCCGTTTTGTTCCGCCGCTCCCTTTCCTTTCCTCCAGCCTCTCTCCTCTTGCTTTCCTCCTTTCCTTTGCCTTCCTCCATCCTCTTTTTTTTTTTTTTTCCCCTTTTTCCAGCCTCTCTCCTCTTCCTTCCCTCCTGTCCCCAAGGCACTGTCACTCTGTACGGAGGATGATGTGGATCCCTGAATCTGTGAACACGGGGCCCGCTCATCTCCCCGGCCCGCAGAGCGAAGGAGGCATCTTCAAAGGCTTCTGCATCTGACCTGGAGAAGGAAAACACCAAAATTAAAAAAAAAAAATCGATTTAAAAACACCCAAACCAGTTCACCGAAGCTCAGCCAGGCAGGGAAAAGCTTTTCCAGGGTTGGAACCGAAGCAGCTTCCAGGCAGACAACGAAGTCGCCAATTAAGAACCCGCAGGGGGGGGTTTTGTTTGCATCTGGTCCCAGAAAATGGGTCCAAAAAAAAGCTCCTTGGCACAGGGCAGGGTGCTGGGTTTTTGCTTGTTGTGTGGTTTTTCAGCAGGGAGGAAGAGGCAGCAGGGAAAGGGATGAAGCCCCCGCTGAAAAACCTCAAAAAAAAACCCGAAAAGCCACAAAAAAAGACCCTGAAAAGCCCTCCCGAAAGATTCGTGGGATTTCTCCTAAGTGAGGCTTAAAAGCAAAATAAAAAAAAAAAGTTCCCCAAGAAGACATCCAGAGCCCTCAAAATGGCCCCAAAAAGAGCCCTGAAAGACATTGAAAAGACCCCCAAAAGCCCCCCCGAAAGATCCTGGGAATTTCTCCTACGCGACACGAAAATAAAAAAAAAAACCTCCCCAAAAAAGCTCCAAAAAGGCCCCTAAAAGCCAAAAAAAATTCCACAAAAAACCCTCAAAAATGTCCCCCCTAAAGTTTCTCCTAAACGACCCCTAAAAGCCCCAAAGCAGTCCCCCAAATGACCCTAAAAGGCAAAAAAAAAAAAAAAAAAAATCCACAAAACCCCTCAAAAATGTCCCCTCAAAAGACCCCAAAAAGCCCCCTAAAATTTCTCCTAAACCACCCCTAAAAGCCAAGAAAAAGTCCCCTAAAAGCCCCAAAGAAGCCCCAAAAAGCCAAAAAAAAAAAAAAAAATCCCAAAAAAGCCCCCAAAATGGGGTCACCAAAAAGACCCCAAAAAAATCCCTGGAACTTCTCCTAAGCAACACCTAAAATAAAAAAAAAAAAAAAGGCCCCCAAAAAGTCCCCAAAAAAGGCCTCTAAAAGCCAAAAAAAAAAAAAAAAAATCCACAAAACCCCCTCAAATATCCCCTTTTTCTTTCTTTTCCTTCCTTCCTTCCTTCCTTCCTTTCCTTCCTTCCTTCCTTCCTTCCTTTCCTTCCTTCCTTCCTTCCCTTTCCTTCCTTCCCTTTCCTTCCTTCCTTTCCTTCCTTCCTTCCTTCCTTCCTTCCTTCCTTTCCTTCCTTCCTTCCTTCCCTTTCCTTCCTTCCCTTTCCTTCCTTCCTTCCTTCCTTCCTTCCTTCCTTCCTTCCTTCCTTCCTTCCTTCCTTTTCCTTCCTTCCTTCCTTCCTTCCTTCCTTCCTTCCTTCCTTCCTTCCTTCCTTCCTTCCTTCCTTCCTTCCTTCCTTCCTTCCTTCCTTCCTTCCTTTCCTTCCTTCCTTTCCTTCCTTCCTTCCTTCCTTCCTTCCTTCCTTCCTTCCTTCCTTCCTTCCTTCCTTCCTTCCTTCCTTCCTTCCTTCCTTCCTTCCTTCCTTCCTTCCTTCCTTCCTTCCTTCCTTCCTTCCTTCCTTCCTTCCTTCCTTCTTCCTTCCCTTCCCTTTCCTTTTCCTTTCCCTTTGTCCTTCCCCTTTGTCCTTTCCCTTTTCCCTTTCCCTTTTCCCTTCCCTTTTCCTTTCCCTTTTCCCTTTCCCTTCCCTTTTCCTTTCCCTTTCCCTTTTCCTTTCCCTTTCCCTTTTCCCTTTTCCCTTCCCTTTTCCTTTCCCTTTTCCCTTTCCCTTTCCCTTTTCCCTTCCCTTTTCCCTTCCCTTTTCCTTTCCCTTTCCCTTTTCCCTTCCCTTTTCCCTTCCCTTCCCTTTCCCCTTTTCCCTTCCCTTTTCCTTTCCCTTTTCCCTTTCCCTTTTCCTTTCCCTTTCCCTTTTCCCTTCCCTTCCCTTTCCCTTTTCCCTTCCCTTTTCCTTTCCCTTTTTCCTTTCCCTTTCCCTTTCCCTTTTCCCTTCCCTTCCCTTTTCCTTTCCCTTTTCCCTTTCCCTTTCCCTTTCCCTTTCCCTTTTCCTTTTCCCTTTCCCTTCCCTCTTCCCTTCCTCACACTTTTCCCTTCAGGGGAGCTGGCAAATCCACTTCTGGATTTTTGGGCAGATAAATCCATTTTTTGGGGTGGTTTTTCCACCCCCAGCTCCTTCCAACTGGGAATTCTGAGCTGGCTGAGCTCCCCTCACCTCTCCCAAAGGCACCCAGGTCCCCTCCTGCTTTTGCTGAGCTGCAGTCACTGAACTGAGAAGCCAGAGACTCAAAATCCTCTTCTCCTGATTTGATCTTCTGGATGTAGCCTGGAAAAAAAAAAAAAAAAATAAAGGGAATGGTTCAGTCAGAAAGGAGAAAAAAAAAAAACCAACCTAAAACCTCCTTGAATTCAAACATTTAAACCCCAATTAAAACGTTTCACTCAAGTTTTTTGACCCCCCCCAGAGCACAAAACTCTCCCACTCTGGCTCTTTCCTCTTTAAATAAATTTAAAAAAATGAATAAATAAATAAATAGGCAAATAAAGAGAAGAGAACAGAATAATAAAAAAATATCATTCCACCTCCTACTTCCCCTGAAGCCCAGAATTTGGTCTTGGATTTCAAACCAGTTCAGAAGGGCTGAAATAAAATAAAGAAAATAATTTCCCCCCCTCCAGGAGTAAATTAATTGCCATTAATTATCAAGCCAGCTCAGAAATACTTAGGAATATTTAGAAATCTTTAGGAATCTTTAGGAATACTTAAAAATATTTAGAAATATTTAGAAATCTTTAGGAATCTTTAGGAATACTTAGAAATCTTTAGAAATCTTTAGAAATCATTAGAATCATTAGAAATCTTTAGAAATACTTAGAAATCTTTAGAAATATTTAGAAATCTTTAGGGAGAGGAAAAAAAGGAGAGGAAAAAAAGGAGAGGAAAAAAAGGAGAGGAAAAAAAGGAGAGGAAAAAAAGGAGAGGAAAAAAAGGAGAGGAAAAAAAGGAGAGGAAAAAAAAGAGATGAAAAAAAAGAGATGAAAAAAAGAGATGAAAAAAAGAGATGAAAAAAAGAGATGAAAAAAGAGATGAAAAAAAGAGATGAAAAAAAGAGATGAAAAAAAGAGATGAAAAGAGAGGGGAAAAAAGGGGAAAAAAGAGAGAGGGAAAAGAAATAATTGGGGTGAAATAAAAAGGAATTTTTTAAGGACAATTTGATGTGGCTTGAAAATAATTTTATTTTCCATGGGGGAAAAAAACCCCAACAAAACCTTTACAAACCTCTGAGATCATGCTAAAAAAAAAAAAAAAATAAAAGGGGGGAAGCAAAGGGGCTGGGACCTTTTTCATGATTTCACCAGGAAGCAAAATTAAATTTTTTTTTTGAAGTGGAAACTTTGGGTTTCCAAACCTTTGGGGTTTCCACTCCAGGTGGAGCTTGAAAATTCCATTTTTTTTTTTTTCCCTTTTTTTCTCCCCCCTCCTGCTCTTTACTTGCCGTTGATCAGCTCCAAGGCTTCCTCTTTGCTCCGGGTGATTTTTTCCTGCCTCCAGGAGGAAGGTCTCCTGGATTGGTTGTGTTTCACCAGGAGGTGGGAACACCGCACCCTGCTGGGCTCCCCGGTTCCGGTTCCGTTCCTCCCGCTCCCGCTGGGTCGCTCCCACTGGCTGGCGTTGGTGAGGTGGTTGAAGTAATAAACCCGACCTGGAGAGGGAAAAAAAAAAAAAAACAACAAAAAAAGGGATGGAAACGGCAGGAATTAAACCCGGAGAAACTCCGGAACCTCAGGAGCAGAAGAGGACTCCAAAAAGCAGCTCCGGACCCCGAAAAAGCAGCTCCAGCCCTCAAAAAAACAGCTCCAGACCCAAAAAAACAGCTCCGGCTCCGAAAAATCAGATCCAGACCCCAAAAAGCAGCTGCCTGAGCCCCCGAATCAGGTCCAGAGCAAAAAAATTCAGGTCCAGACCCAAAAAAGCAGCCCCAGACCCCAAAAAAGCAGCTCCAGACCTCAAAAAGCAGCTCGGGACCCCAAAAAGCAGCTGCCTGAGCTCTCAAATCAGGTCCAGATCCAAAAAAGCAGCTCCAGACCCCAAAAAGCAGCTGCCTGAGCCCCCAAATCAGGTCAGACCCAAAAAAGCAGCTCCCCACCCAAAAAAACAGTTCCAGATCCCAAAAAGCAGCTGCTGAGCTCCCAAACCAGGTCCAGATCCAAAAAAGCAGCTCCAGACCCCAAAAAAGCAGCTCCAGACCCAAAAAAGCAGCTGCCTGAGCCCCCAAATCAGGTCCAGACCCAAAAAAGCAGCTCCAGACCCCAAAAAGCAGCTCGGGACCCCAAAAAAACAGCTCCAGACCCCAAAAAAAACAGTTCCAGACCCCAAAAAAGCAGCTGCCTGAACCCCCAAATCAGGTCCAGAGCAAAAAAAAATCAGCTCCAGACCCCAAAAAAGCAGCTCCAGACCCCAAAAAAGCAGCCCCAGACCCCAAAAATCAGCTCCCTCACCCCAAAAATCAGGTCCCAGCCCCAGAGCCTTCTCCATAGAGACTCAACCCCCACTTTACCACCTCCCCTCCCAATTTAGGGGTGACCCCCCCCCATTTCACACCCACCCCCCCCTTTTTCCCACCTCCCCATTCAGGGGTGACCCCCCCCCCCCTTTTACCCTCCTCCCAATTTAGGGGTAACACCCCCATTCCATCCCCCTCCCCATTTCACCCCCCCTCCCCATTAGGGGTCACCCCCCCCCCCATTCCATCCCCCTCCCCATTCAGGGGCGACCCCTCCCCTAAATCACCCCCCCCTCCATTTCACTCCTCTCCCATTTAGGGGTGACCCCCCCCCCCTTTTTCCCACCTCCCCACAATGGGGTGACACCCCCCCCTTTATCCCCCCTCCCAATTTAGGGGTGACCCCCCCCCCTTTTTCCCACCTCCCCATTAAAGGGTGACCCCCCCCATTTCACTCCCCTCCCCACTTAGGGGTGGCCCCCCCCCCCTTTTTTCCCACCTCCTCATTTAGGGGTGACCCCCCCCCATTTCATCCCCCCCCCCACTTCATCCCCCCCCCAATTTCACCGCCCCCCCATTTCACCCCCCCTCTCATTAAGGGGTGACCCCCCCATTCCATCCCCTCCCCATTAAGGGGCGACCCCCCCCAGTCACCCCCCCCTCTATTTCACCCCTCTTCCCATTTAGGGGTGACCCCCCCCATTTCACCCGCCTCCCCATTAAGGGGTGACCCCCCCCTTCCATCCCCCTCCCCATTTAGGAGTTACCCCCCCCCATTTCACCCCCCCTCTCATTTAGGGGTCACCCCCTCCCATTCCATCCCCCTCCCCATTCAGGGCTGACACCCCCCCCCCCCCCCTTTTCCTCTCATCCCCTCAGGCCCCGCCCGGGCCTTCCCCCCGTTTCCCACCGTTCCCTTTCCCAATTCCCTCTTTTCTCCTGGATCCAGGATCCTTCCCGCTTCTCCCGGAACCTTCCAGCCCGGCTCTGCCCGTACCGGAGCTGCGGCTCATGCGTTTCTCCCACCCCGCGGGCAGCTTCTCCTCCTCCGCCATCTTCCCTGCGCTCCGCTGCCCTCACCCGCCCGCGGCCCCCTTGGCGCCGAAAGAGGCGGGACTAACGCGCCCTCCCGGCGCTCCCATTGGCCGGCGGCGAGGCAGCGCCCACCCCCTTCGCCTCGCTATTGGTGGAAGCGGCCGCCTTCCGGCGCTGATTGGTTGAAGCCGTGAGGCGCAGTGAAGCCGGAAGAAAGCTCTTGGGGAAGAGGGCAGACGGTGGCCGCGGGAGGACAAAAATAGCGGGGGAGGAGAGGGAAACCGTAGCGCGGTTCCCCGTTTAGCGGCTCCCGGTGTTCCCGTTCCCCCCCCCCCCCCTCAAAAAATCAGCAGAGAATTTCCAGAAAGAAATTTATTATAAATCACTTAAACACCTCAGGCGGCTACAGCGAGTTTAAAGCCTCAAGAGGGCTCCACGGAGGGTAAAAAAAAAAAAAAGATGGTGGGTGGGTAACAAGAAAACGATGGGAGGAAGCGGAGGGGAAGGGGGTTGGGATCCATTTATTGGTAATAAAGCTCCAGATTCATCCCGTCGTGGATCTCGTCTGCGGGAGGGAGTTAAGGGCGGGGAAGCTGTGAAAAAAAAAAACCTCGAGAAAAAAAAAATTAAGAATTTTAACATCCTCCCCCCCCCCCCCGCAATTTAACGCCCGCCCGAGAAGGATACAATCGCCCAGCGTGACGTGATCCTTAAAAATCGTGTACCTGCGGGGACGGAAAACAAAAAAATAAAGCGGGCGGGAACGCGTTTGCAGCCCCGGGATGAGGGGGGGGGGGGGGGGGGGGGGGGCCCGGAGGGGATGCGGGACCCACCCCCACCCCCAAAAAATAAAATAAAATAAAATAAAATACAATCCCGTGGGTTTTGTCTTTTCCTCACCATTTTTTGAGGACGATTTTATCCCAACGAGTCCCGGTTTGCGCCGCGATCAATTTCTTGAGGTCGCGGATGGAATCCTCGGTGCTGGGGGTGGGGGGGGGGGGAGTTAAGGGAATAAAAAAAGGGAAAAAAAGGAAAAAAAAAAAAGCAACGCCAACCCGCTCCCAGGGTTGTTTTGGGTTTTTTGGCCTTTTCTTAAAAGGATACTTGCATTTTACACGCACTTTTTTCCCAAACGATCGTTGCAGACGACTTCGATCATGGCTGCGCTGAGGGGACACCGGGGGTTAACGGGGAAGAGGAGGGGGGGGGGGGGCAGGGAAAGGGGTAAAAAAACACCCGGAAAAGCCAAAATAAAAGGGGGGGAAAGGGGTTGGGGAGAAGGAAAAGAGGGAAAATAAAAAGAACCGGGACCCACCGAACCCTGCGCAACTTCAGCGGAGGCGGAAGCGGAAGTTACCGGGAGGGGAAGCGGAAATACCGGGAGGGGAAGAGGATGGAGTTGTCCCCTCAGGAATTGGGGTGAGGATCCAAAGCTGGGAATGGGGGGCTGAGCCCCCAGAAGGTTCAAGCGGAGCTGAGGGAGCTCCTGGAGTTCAAGCAGGACAAGTGGGGGCTTCCCAACCCCCCCTGGATGGTTCTGGGGAGCTCCAGGGGTCCCTTCCAACCCTGAGAGTTCTGGGATTGCTGATGGAGCTCCTGAAGTTCAGGAAGGCCAAGGGGAGAGTCCTGGGAAGAGCCCCAAGCACCAGGAGAGGGAAGGGAACATCCATGGGGAAAGGTTGGAGGTTGGAAATTCCACCTCAAGCTGAGGAGAAACTTCTGGGCCATGAGAGGTTCTGGAATCTCCTTCTCTGGAGGCTTCCAAACCCCCCTGGATGGGTTCCTGGTTGGACTCCATCATCTCCAGAGGTTCCTTTCCAACTCTGCTGGATCTAAATCTTGGTTTTGGTTTTTTTTTTTTTTGGTTTCTTCAGGTTTTTTGGTGTTTAGAAAGAACATTTTATTAGAACAGTTTGAGAGGTTCTGGAGTTTCCTTCTCTGGTGGCTTCCAAACCCTCCTGGTTGGACTCCATCATCTCCAGAGGTTCCTTTTCAACTCTACTGGTTCTAAATCTTGGTTTTGGGGTTTTTTTTTGGGTTTTTTGGGGGTTTAGAAAGAACATTTTTATGAGAACAGTTTGAGAGCTTCTGGAATCTCCTTCTCTGGAGGCTTCCAAACCCCCCTGGATGGGTTCTGAGTGGTTTGGGGACAGAGTTGGGAACATCCATGGGAAAGGTTGGAAGGAGAAGGTTGGAAATTCCACCTCAACCTGAGGAGAAACTTCTGGGCCATGAGAGGTTCTGGAATCTCCTTCTCTGGAGGCTTCCAAACCCCCCTGGATGGGTTCCTGGTTGGACTCCATCATCTCCAGAGGTTCCTTTCCAACTCTGCTGGATCTAAATCTTGGTTTTGGGGTTTTTTTGGGGTTTAGAAAGAACGTTTTATGAGAACAGTTTGAGAGGTTCTGGAATCTCCTTCTCTGGAGGCTTCCAAACCCCCCTGGATGGGTTCTGGGGGATTTTCCTGAGGTGATCCTGCTGTGACAGACTCCATGATTTCCCAACCCTTCCAGACTCCATCCCAACCCTTCCCATTCCATGATTCTGAGCCCTTCCAGCTCCACCTTTCTCGACCTCAAAACGCTGCTTTTTTGGGTCAAATCCCTTTGCCTGCTGGATTGGGGACAGAATCCTTGGGGCAAATGCATCCTGGAAAATGCTTTGCTGGGGATTTGGGAAGATCTGGACAGGGGAACTGGAAATCTGAGGGGAAAAGTCCTGGATGAGCTGAGGGAAAGTTTCACCTCTTCCCCCTCCCCCCTCTCCCCTGGCAGCGAGCGTGAAATTCCAAGAGCAAAAAAAAACCCCAAAAATCGATCCCACTGCTCCAAATCCCAAACTTCCAAGTTAAAGATTAACTGGGATTGCTTCACCACTCTTGCATGAAAGCTCCAAACTCTGCTGGGGAGGAAATTCCTTGGCCAGGAGCCGGAGCTGTGGTTTTCTTGGAGGATTTTTTATTTTTTCTCCCTGCCCTTCCTCCTCCCTTTTTTGCCCTCGCTCTCCCTGGGCTCTGGGGAGTTTTAAAATACTTTAAAAAATACTTTTAAATATTTAAAAATATTTTGAAGTCTTTTTAAAGATTTAAATGTTACCCTTGTGAAATAAAAATGCTCTTTTTTTTTTGGCACTTGACAGCCCCAAGAGCCACCCCCTTGGCCACCCAGGACCTGGCAGAGGAATCCCTTGGGAACCTTCTCCCACTTCCTATTTCCCCATCCCTTTAGTCCTAATAAACCTTGCCCTGTGGAATTCCAGAGCCCTGGAATCTCCCCCCACCCCTATCCCCTTCCAGAGGGATCCTCTCCACCCCCCCTCTCCAAACCACTTGGGCTGTGACCCCATTTTCCCCCCTTTTTTCCCTCCCTTCAGCCAGAACCCCCCTCCTGGAGCCTTTTTTTTTTTTTGGGATGGAGGGTGATATCCCAGATATTCCCAGATATTCCCCTTCCCCCCCCATTTCCCACCTGATTTACTCAAAAAAAAAACCAAAAAAACCATCGACTTTTGGTCTGCCCCCCCCCCCCCAACGTGATAAAATCCTCCTCCCATTTGGGGGAGGTTTTTTTGGGGGGTTTTGAGGCGTTTTTTGGGTTTTTTTTTGTGTCCTGGCCTGGCTTTGGGGTCCTCAGTGTCCCCTGGGGGGCAAAAAAAGAAGGAAAAAGGGACCCCCCCCCACCCCCCCCTCCATTTTGGAGCCCATCCCAGCTCCTGCCTAATTGCACCTCGGGACGTCGTTAATGGAATTAAAACTTCCAGGGAATTCAAACTTCCACCTCCATCTCCTCCTGGTGCTTGGTTTGGGATGTTGATATTCCCAAGGATGTCTTTTTTTTCCCCATCCCACCCCTCTCTTTTCCAGCAGCTCCTCCAGGAACGGGAATTGCCCAACGGGAACGGCGGGAAAAATCCCAAAATGGCGGCTGCTGCCTCCTCCTGCCCGAGCCTTGGGATTGGAAGCTTTTTCCAACCCCAAATTTGGATGAATCCATGAATCCAGGATTTTCCAGGTGAGGAGGTGTCAATAACTCAACGACCCCAGGGGGAATTGTGGGAATAAAGGGCTGGAAGAGGCTTCTGGAGGCAGCAGTTGGGTTTCTGCGCCCTCTTCCCGGAGATCCCGGAGTTTTCCAGACCCTTTTTGCTCCTCTTCTCCAAACTTTGAGGATTTTTTACTCTGCATTCCACCCTCAACCATCCCCTCCCCAGATTTTTGGCTCCTTTTCCCCAACCCAACCCCGTTTCCTCTTTTCCAGCCCTTGTTTGGAGGAAACTCCTTCAGGAACTTGGAATTTGCCCCTTTTGGGGTTTTTTTGTTTTTTGACTTCCAAAAGGCTTGGAGAAATTCCCAAAAAAAAGAGGGGCAGCAGCTTGGCTGGAAGGGAGAGCTCCAGGATTGTTGGAAGTGGCTGGATCCAAGCTGCTTTTTTGAGAGGACAAACCAAAAAAGGACAGAAAAAAAAACCCAAAACCCAACTCCTGGTTAAATTATAACTCCGGGATCGACCGTCCCTGGAATACGAGTTGTCCCATTCCAGAGAGATCCTGCTGGAAAAGCTTCTGCTCCCCTGGGCCTGAACTTCACCAGGATGGAGGAGGAACATCTCCATGATGATCTCCAAGCTTTCAAAGGTACCCAGCACCCCTTGCTCTTCCTCCACCACCCCCCCTTTTTGCTTCCTGAGGAAGAGGAGGATCCGTGGCCAAGGTTCCTTGGCCAACCAACTCCAACCATGGAGTGGTTTGGCTCCAAGGGACCTTCCAAGGTCACCTCCTCCAAGCTCCTGCCACCAGCAGGGACATTTTTAGCCAAACCAGGTTGGGCTTGAAGAGCTTTTCCCACCCCACCCCAAGATTCCGTGATTTCCGGGTCGTTCGGGGTGGTTTTGGGATTTTGGGATGGGGAATCCCCCCTTGAGGTGCTGATCCTTGGGTTGAGGGTTGGGTGGAAGAGGAGCTGAAGCTCTGGTGGGGGTGGGGACTGGGGGTGCTCGACCAAAAGCTCCCAAGAGGCTTCAGGCTTGGAAGTGGAGTGGAATTTGGCTCTTCCTGGAGCCACCTCCCCAAATCGAGTGGCCCAGGACACATGGAAACCTCCCAAGGGACCTTCCAACCCAATGGTGGAACCCAAGGATGGACCTTCCAACCCAATGGTGGACCTTCCAACTCAATGGTGGACCTTCCAACTCAATGGTGAACCTTCCAAGCCAATGGTGGAACCCAAGGATGGACCTTCCAACCCAATGGTGGACCTTCCAACTCAATGGTGGACCTTCCAACTCAATGGTGGACCTTCCAAGCCAATGGTGGACCTTCCAACTCAATGGTGAACCTTCCAAGCCAATGGTGGACCTTCCAACCCAATGGTGGACCTTCCAACTCAATGGTGGACCTACCAACTCAATGGTGAACCTTCCAAGCCAATGGTGGAACCCAAGGATGGACCTTCCAACTCAATGGTGGACCTTCCAACCCAATGGTGGACCTTCCAACTCAATGGTGGACCTTCCAACTCAATGGTGGACCTTCCAAGCCAATGGTGGACCTTCCTAGCCAATGGTGGAACCCAAGGATGAACCTTCCAACCCAACGTTGGACCTTCCAACTCAATGGTGGACCTTCCAACCCAACGCTGGAACCCAATGTTGGACCTTCCAACCCAAGGATGGACCTTCCCACCCAACGTTGGACCTTCCAACCCAAGGATGGACCTTCCCACCCAACGTTGGACCTTCCAACCTAACGTTGGAACCCAACGTTGGACCTTCCAAGCCAAGGATGGACCTTCCCACCCAACATTGGACCTTCCAATCCAACGTTGGAACCCAACGTTGGACCTTCCAAGCCAAGGATGGACCTTCCCACCCAACATTGGACCTTCCAACCCAACGTTGGAACCCAACATTGGACCCTTCCAACCCAAGGGTTCTGTGGAGTCCACTTGATGCCCCCCAGCTGGTTTCTCCTCAGGAGAAGAGGAATAATCCTAAAAAATTGGGGTTTCTCTCGTAAATAATTAACAATTCCGGGTCATTTATTAACCAGGGATCCACGGGGAATATTTCCATATTTTTTTTTTAATTTTTCCCTCTTTTTTTTTTTTTTTTTTTTCCAGCCAGACACTTCCAGCAGAAGTTGAGATCTTTTTCCACCATCTACTTCCTCCTGGCCCTTTCCTTCATCCTCCTCATCACCCTCTTCGCCGTGTCCCTCTCCAAAGGTACCGGGAACGCCTTGGGAATCCTGAATTTCAGGAGGAAAATCAGGAGAGCTGAGATTCCAGAGGGCTGGAAGGGCTCCCAGATTGTGCCTTGTGGTGGCTGAGGTCCAAAAAAATGGAGAAATCCAGAAAAAAAAAAAAAAAAAAAAAAAAAAAAAAAAAAAAAAAAAAAAAAAAAAAGAGGTGGAATTTCGAAATATTTCAAAATAAATCTGGATGATGTTGAAGGATGTGAAGCTGGACAGGAAAATATTCCTGGAATGGTCTGGAATTCCAGGAGCTTTGTAGGAATAGGTTGGGATGTGTGAAATTTGTCAAATATTTATTAAAATATAATAATAATTATATACTGAAACATATAATAAAATAGCAATATAAAATATATATTAAAAATGGCTGTGAATATAAATGGAGATATATCAATATATTAATTAAAATATGTTTATATAAAAATATAAATGAAAATATATTAATATATAAATATAAATTAAATATATGGATGTATAAATATAAATTAAATATACCAATATATAAATATAAACGAAAATATATCTATATATATATGAAAATATATCAATATATAAATATAAATTAAATATATCAATATATAAATGGAAATATATCAATATATAAATATAAATTAAATATACCAATATATAAATATAAACGAAAATATATCAATATATAAATATAAATGAAAATATATCAATATATAAATGAAAATATGTCAATATATAACTGAAAATATATCAATATAACTGAAAATATATCAATATATAAATGGAAATATATCAATATATAAATATAAATTAAATATATCAATATATCAATATAAATGAAAATACATCAATATAAATGAAAATATATCACTATATAAATATAAATATATCACTATATAAAAATATAACTCTATAAATATAAATATATCAATATATAAATGAAAATATACCAATATATAAATATATCAATTTACAAATATAAATGAAAATTCAAATATATAAAGATAAATGTAAATATATCACTATATAAATATAAATGTAAATATATCAATGTATAAATGTAAATTAAATATCTCAATGTATAAATATAAGTGAAAATATATCAATATATAAATGAAAATATATCAATATATAAATATATATGAATATATAAATATAAGTAAAAACATATCAATATGTCAATATATAAACGAAAATATATCAATATAAATGAAAATATATAAATATATACATTTAACCACATAAAATTCTGATTATTCCACCTGGAAACCCAACATTTTTCCCTCTCTCTCAGTTTCAGCCATTTCCTCAAAACTCAACGAGGTCCAACCAGAACACAAACAGAACTTTTCCAGCAGGGATTTTCTCTGTAAGTCCCAATTACTCCCAAACTGATCCATCCCCAGCTTCCACTTTTGGTTTAAAAACCTAAATATTCATAATTTTAAATATTTTTATTCTCTTATTCCTAAGGGGCAGCAATGAGGGGGGGGGGGGGGACACACACCCAGAGGGCCAAAGGTGGCCTGGGACACATCAGGAAAAATGGGTGGATCCAGGGCAGGAAATTTCCTGGTTTTCCCCAATTTTTTGAGGCCAGGGAAGGATGGGATGGAGGGAGAAGGTTTGGAAATTCCACCTCAACCTTCTGGAAACTTCTGGAAACTTCTGGGCCATGAGAGGTTCTGGAATCTCCTTCTCTGGAGGCTTCCAAACCCCCCTGGATGGGTTCCTGGTTGGACTCCATCATCTCCAGAGGTTCCTTTCCAGCTCTGCTGGTTGTAAATCCCATTTTTTGGGTTTTTTTTTGGGTTTTTTGGGATTAGAAAGAACATTTTTATGAGAACAGTTTGAGAGGTTCTGGAATCTCCATCTCTGGAGGCTTCCAAACCCCCCCTGGATGGGTTCTGGGTGGTTTGGGGACAGAGTTGGGAACATCCATGGGGAAAGGTTGAAGGGAGAAGGTTGGAAATTCCACCTCAACCTGAGGAGAAACTTCTGGAGTTTTTTTCTCTGGAGGATTCCAACCCCCCTGGATGGGTTCTGGGTGGTTTGGGGACAAAGTTGGGGACATCTATGGGGAAGTTGGAAGTAGAAGGTTTGGAAATTCCACCTCAAGCTGAGGAGAAATTTCTGACTGGGAGGGGAAGAGAGCCCTGGGTGGGAGAGGTTCTGGGGTTTCCTTCTCTGGAGGCTTCCAACCCCCCCTGGATGGGTTCCTGGTTGGACTCCATCATCTCCAGAGGTTCCTTTCCAACTCTGCTGGTTCTAAATCCCATTTTTTGGGTTTTTTTGGGATTAGAAAGAACGTTTTATGAGAATATTCTTAGAGGTTCTGGGGTTTCCTTCTCTGGAGGCTTCCAACCCCCCCTGGATGGGTTCTGGGGGAGCTCCAGGGGTCCCTTCCAACCCTGAGAGTTCTGGGATTGCTGATGGAGCTCCTGAAGTTCAGGAAGGCCAAGGGGAGAGTCCTGGGAAGAGCCCCAAGCACCAGGAGAGGGAAGGGAACATCCATGGGGAAAGGTTGGAGGTTGGAAATTCCACCTCAAGCTGAGGAGAAACTTCTGGGCCATGAGAGGTTCTGGAATCTCCTTCTCTGGAGGCTTCCAAACCCCCCTGGATGGGTTCCTGGTTGGACTCCATCATCTCCAGAGGTTCCTTTCCAACTCTGCTGGGTCTAAACCTTGGCTTTGGGGGTTTTTTTGGGATTAGAAAGAACATTTTTATGAGAACAGCTTGAAAGCTTCTGGCATCTCCTTCTCTGGAGGCTTCCAACCCCCCCTGGATGGGTTCTGGGTGGTTTGGGGACAGAGTTGGGAACATCCATGAGGAAAGGTTGGAAATTCCACCTCAACCTGAGGAGAAACTTCTGGAATCTCCTTCTCTGGAGGCTTCCAAACCCCCCTGGATGGGTTCCTGGTGGTTTTCCCAAGGTGATCCTGCTGTGCCACTCCATGGTTCCCAACCCTTCCCATTCCATGATTGCCATCAAACACCCGGATGAGGAGCAATGCCTAAAAATAAGAAATATTTCGGTGCTTTAGAATAAAAAAGAGGAACACAAACTTCTCAAAACCACATTTTAATATAAATAGGAGACAACAGAAACAGCAAATCCTGGGAATTTAATTTTTTGGGGCTTTTTTTTCCTGGGGAAAAGCTGCTCCAGGCTGGTGATCCCATCCCCTGATGGTGTCGTTGCCTCTGGAAAACCCCCAGCAGCTTGGTTCCCCCTGACTTCTTTTTTTTCTTTTTTTTCTTTTTTTTTTCTTTTTTTTCTTTTTTTTTCTTTTTTTTCTTTTTTTTCTTTTTTTTCTTTTTTTTCTTTTTTTTCTTTTTTTTTCTTTTTTTTCTTTTTTTTCTTTTTTTTCTTTTTTTTTCTTTTTTTTTCTTTTTTTTCTTTTTTTTCTTTTTTTTCTTTTTCTTTTCTTTCTGTTTGTTTTTTTTTTTTTTCCCAGTGTTTCCTTGTGGCCCTTTCTCCAGGGAATGGGAATATTTTGCTGGAAAATGTTACTACTTCTCCTTGAAAAGGATGAGCTGGCACAAGGCAAAGGCTCAGTGTGAGGAGATGCATTCCCACTTGGCCATCATTGACAGCTTTGCCAAGCAGGTAAGAGATTCCCAACTCCAAACCTTGGGATTTTTGGAATTCCCAGCTGGGATAACACCTGGGATCATCCCAAGGATTTCATTCCCTCCCCCCCTTTTCCCTCTGTTGTCATCCTGGGGCTCAACCAGCAGGGAGCAGCCCAGCCCCATGCCAGCCATGGCCAAGGTTTTCCTTGGAAATTTTGGGAATGTTGCTCTTCCAGATTGGGAATCAATTAATTTCCTTCATTCCCAAATAAATTCCTCACTGGTGGCTCCTTCATCTGCTCTTCCATGTGGGAAATTAATTAATTAGTAACCAAATTCCTCCCTGGTGCCTGCTTCGTCTTCTCTCCTGCATCAGGAGTTAATTAATTAGTTAATAATCAGCCCAAATTCCTCTCTGGCACCTGCTTAACCTGCTCTCCCACATCAGAAATTAATTAATGAATTAATTAATAGCCAAAATCCTCCCTATCCCACTCTTCCCATTGGAAATTAATTGATTAATAGCCACATCCCTCCTTGCTACCTGCTTAATCTGCTCTTCCCTGCTTAATCTGCTCTTCCACCTCCCAGATTAATTAATTAACAGCCCAAATTCCTCTCTGGCACCTGCTTAACCTGCTCTCCCACATCAGAAATTAATTAATGAATTAATTAATAGCCAAATTCCTGCCTATCCCACTCTTCCCATTGGAAATTAATTGATTAATAGCCACATCCCTCCTTGCTACCTGCTTAATCTGCTCTTCCCTGCTTAATCTGCTCTTCCCTGCTTAATCTGCTCTTCCACCTCCCAGATTAATTAATTAACAGCCCAAATTCCTCTCTGGCACCTGCTTAATCTGCCCTTCCACATCAGAAATTAATTAATGAATTAATTAATAGCCAAAATCCTCCCTATCCCACTCTTCCCATTGGAAATTAATTCCTGAACAGCCCAGCTCCTCCCTTGTCCTTGCTTAATTTGCTCTTCCAATTAGAAACGAATTAATTAAGGAATATTAGGGAATGGAGGAGCTTTTCCTGGTGTTTTTTCCCTCCTGATCCTTCTTCCCACTGCAGAATTTTCTCATGTTCAGGACCCGGAATGAAAGGTTCTGGATTGGGTTGACAGATGAGAACTCAGAGGGGGAATGGAAATGGTTGGATGGGACAGATCCCAAAAACTCCTTCACGTGAGTGAAACCCCCCAAAATCACCCAGATTTACCTAATTCCAAATTTTTTGCCACCTAAACCCCTCCAAAATAACCCAAATTTAGCTAATTCCAACCTAATTGCCACTTAAACCCCCCCAAAATAAACAAAATTTATCTAATCCCAATCTAATTGCCACCTTACCCCCCCAAAATAACCCAAATTTATCTAATTCCAAGTTTATTGCCACCTAAACCCCTCCAAAATAACCCAAATTTAGCTAATTCCAAATTTATTGCCTCCTAAACCCCCCCAAAATAAACAAAATTTATCTAATCCCAACCTAGTTGATACCTAAACCCCCCCAAAATCACCCAGATTTACCTAATCCCAAATTTTTTGCCACCTAAACCCCTCCAAAATAACCCAAATTTAGCTAATTCCAAATTTTTTGCCACCTAAACCCCCCAAAATAAACCAAATTTATTTAGGTTGACACTTAAACCCACAAAAAAGAACCAAAATTTAGCTAATCCCAATTTTTTTGCCACCTAAACCCCCCCAAAATAACCCAAATTTAGCTAATTCCAAGTTTATTGCCACCTAAACCCCCCCAAAATAAACCAAATTTAATTAATCCCAATCCACATAACCCCTAAAATAACCCAAATTATTTAACCCCAATTAAATAACCACTAAAATAACCCAAATTTAATTAATCCCAATCCACATAACCCCTAAAATAACCCAAATTATTTAACCCCAATTAAATAACCCCTAAAATAACCAAATTTAATTAATCATAATCCTCATAACCCCTAAAATAACCCAAATTATTTAACCCCAATTAAATAACCCCTAAAATAACCAAATTTAATTAATCCCAATCCACATAACCCCTAAAATAAACCAAATTATTTACCCCAATCCACACCCCACAACCCAAATCCCCCTTTCCCCCCCCCTCCAAACCCCGGGGAAAAAAAATGGAATTTTTCCCAACTCCTTTCCCAGCCCCCCCCAGCCCCCTTTTCCCTAAATCCTCCTTTTTTTCCCCAGATTTTGGAAGGAAGGGGAACCCAACAACAGTGGCCACAACGAGGACTGTGCCCACCTCTGGGGTTCTGGGGAGTGGAATGATGTTTATTGCACCTATGAGTGTTACTACATCTGTGAGAAGCCTCTTCCCAACTGAGACCCCTCCCAAAAATTCCTTTTTTTTTTCCCTTTTTTTTTCCCTTTTTTTTTTTTTTTTTTTTTCTCCTTTTTTTTTTTCCCTTTTTTTTTTTTTTTTTTTCTTGATTTTTTTACCATCCCAGGAGGTCCTAGGGAAAGGCTCTGGCTGCTGTGGGAGGAGCTCAAAATAAAAAATTAAGTAATAAACTAATAAATGATAATTATTGATATAATAATATAATAATAATAATATAATAATATAATTATAATTATTGTAATAATATTTATAATTATAATTGTAATAATGTTTATAATTGTAATGATATTTATAATTATAATTATTTTTATAATTATAATTATATAATTATATATAATTATATATAATTATATATAATTATATATAATAATAAAATTATATAATTATATAATAATATAATATTATATTATTATATGTAATTGTTATATATAATATAATATAGTATAATATTATATTATATCATATTATATTATATTATACTATATTATATTATATTATTATATTATATATTATATGTTATATAATATAATTAGATATAATTATATTATAATTATAGTTATAATTATATTTATAATAATATTTATAATAATATCTATAATAATATTTATAATAATATCTATAATAATATAGTAATATAATAAAAATAATAGTAATAATAAAAAAATAAAAATAAAAATAAAAATAAAAAATAATAAATATAATTAACGTGGTGGTTAATGAGGTTTCTCTGTTTGGGGGGGTGATGGGATTAAAAAAAAAAAAAAATAAACAATTATTTTCACCATTTTTCCTGATATTTTAAAGGAAAAATCTTGGATTTTAGGTGGGTGGGTGAGTCCTAAAGTTTGTCCTAAGCCTCTGGCTGCTCTGGGGAGAGCTGAAAATAATTAATAATCAAATAATAAACTGTAATTAACGTGGGGGTTAATGAGGTTTTCTCTGTTTGGGGGGTGATGGGGTTAAAAAAAAAAAAAAAATCACATTATTTTCACCATTTTTCCTGTTTTTTTAGGGAAAAATTTGGGTTTTCCTCCCCCACCTCTTCCCCTCCCCCCCGGGGCTCCTTTTCCCCCCCCCCCTCCCTCTGGTCGCACCCAGTCGCGACAACCCCCCCCCCCGACAGCGTCTCCACCTGCTCTATCGCCGACAGAGCTGTCGCGACAGAGCCCCTCGGGGGAGGAGGGGGAGCAACGAAACAACAAAACCAGCGGCGCGAAGCCCCCCCCCCCCCCCTCCTTCGAGTCGCGACCCCCCCCCGTGTCGTGAGTCCTCCCTCTGTCCGCGACAGCCCTCCCGGGAAGGGGGGGGGGGGGGGCTCCGCGCTCCCGCTCCAGGCGCGCTCCCGAGGGTTGGGGCGGGGGGGGGGGGGGGCGGCGACGCGGGCGCGGAGACGGGCGGGGGCTGCGCGCCCCGTTCTGTTCCTTTCCCTCCCGGTCCCGGTTCTGGTCCCGGTTCTGGTCCCGGTTCTGGTCCCGGTCCCGGTAAGTCCCAGGACATCAGACGGGGCGGGAGGAGGATGCGGGAATTCCAGCGGGAGGGAATTTTAGGATCGGGAAGGGTGGGATGGAGAGGAAAAGGGGGGGGGGGGACGACAACACCGGGATCGGAACCGGGACCGGGATCAGAACCGGAACCGGGACCGGGGACCCGTCGAGCAGCCGAATCCCGACGGGCTGAGGAGCGGCGAGAAGCAGGGGGGGGGGCGGGGGGTGCAGCCCCGGTTTAGCCCCCCCAGGGGGGGTTTCGAGGCTCCGGGGGGCAAGGGGGGGGTCGAGGCCGGAGGGTCCGGGGGGGCTTTGGGGGGGGGGGGGGTTTAAAAAAACCGAAAATTCGTTAAACCGGCGCTCCGGGAGGCGGCGAAGGAGCGGGGGAGCCCCGAGTTGGGGGGGGGGAACGACACCGGGGTCGGTTCTTACCGTTCCCCCCCCCGGGACGAAGACGCAAGGGGGGGGGGGTCGAGCCCGGGGCGGTTTGGGTGGGGGGGGGTTAAAAAAAACGAAAATTCGTTAAAACCGGAGCTCCGGGAGGCGGCGAAGGAGCGGGGGAGCCCCGAGCTGGGGGGGGGGACACCGGGGTCGGTTCTTACCGTTCCTCCCCCCCGCACCTCTATCCCCCGGGGACGAAGACGCAAGGGGGGGGGTCGAGCCCGGGGAGGTTTGCGGGGGGGGTTAAAAAACCCGAAAATTCGTTAAACCGGAGCTCCGGGAGGCGGAGAAGGAGCGGGGGAGCCCCGAGCTGGGGGGGGGGGACACCGGGGTCGGTTCTTACCGTTCCTTTCCCCCCCCCTTACACCCTCCCCCGTACCCCCCCCGGGACGAAGACGCAAGGGGGGGGGTCGAGCCCGGGGGGGGTTTGGGTGGAGGGGGGGGGTTAAAAAAGCCGAAAATTCGTTAAACCGGAGCTCCGGGAGGCGGCGAAGGAGCGGGGGAGCCCCGAGCTGGGGGGGGGACGGACACCGGGGTCGGTTCTTACCGTTCCTCCCCCCTCCCCCCTGCCCCGTATCCCCCCCCCGGGACGAAGGACGCAAGGGGGGGGTCGAGCCCGGCGGGGTTTGGGTGGGGGGGGTTTAAAAAGCCGAAAATTCGTTAAACCGGAGCTCCGGGAGGCGGCGAAGGAGCGGGGGAGCCCCGAGCTGGGGGGGGGACACCGGGGTCGGTTTTTACCATTTCCCCCCCTCCGTAGCCCGCCCCCCCCCCCACCCCCCCCCGGGATGAAGACGGAGGAGGCTCCGTCCTGCTTGCAGCAGGCGACGCCGATCCTGGGATTCGGTGAGTACGGAAAAAAAGCCCTGAGGGGGTGGGATGAACCGGGAAACCCCCCCCCCCCCACCCCTCCAGCTGGGGCCGCAGCTCCTTATTCCACCTTTAATCGCCGTCCCGAGTGGGAGTGGGGGGGGCTCGGTGGGTCCCGAAGTTGCCGTGGGATCCCCCCGACCTCGCCCGGTTTTTCCCAGCCGGGGGATCCCGGCTCCTCTTCCCGGGTTTATTCCATTCTCGCTTCGGGAAAAAAAAATCGCTCCCCCCCCCTCCTCTTTACTCCTTGGATTTTTCGGGGGGAGGGAGCAGCCCCATCCCGGCTCTTCCCAGCCTGGATTTTCCAAAAAAATCCACGGGAAAAGGTTGGGAAACGCCGGCTCTGAACTCCCAAAGCTCCGTGGGTGTTGTGCCCCCCCCCACACCCCACCCTGGGATGCAAAGGACACCCCAAAAATCCATCCCTTGCCTTCTCCCACTTCCCGAAGAAAGAAATCCCTTTGGAATTCATCCCTTTCCTTGGGTGATTCCCATCTCCCGTGGGGCCCTCGCTTCACCCACCCAAAATTTCCAATCCATGCCCCAAAAAAGGGGGGGATTCACCCGCCTGGTCCTGGGGGGGTTAAGTGGGAAAAAACATCGGGATGAGGCATCCAGGAGCTGCTGGATCCTGGCTCCTTCCCTGTCCCTTTTCCCTTTCTCCGGGAGCCACTCCCTGCTGGCTCGGGAATTCTCCTGGGGTTTAAACTCTTGGGGTTTTTTTGGGATCCCGGTGACTTTATTTTCATTTCTGTTTGGTCTTTTTCCCGATGATTTTGGGATTCAGGGAAGGTTTTCCCAGGAGTTTTCCAGCCCTTTTTTCCCTGGCATCTCCCAGCGCCAGAGCCGGGTGGGACGTGGCACCTTGGCAGGAAATTTGGGATCTGCCCCCCCTCACACCGACCCCACAGATCCCTGGATCTGTTTAATTCCCTTTTAGCTCATTCCCTGTATTTTTGGGTTGGTTTTTTGGTTGGTTTGGATTTTTTTTCCCCCCAAAACTAAAGAAGCCTCGGGAATTTTTACTCCCTTTTTTAGGTTTTAATCCCTCCAAACCCTGGAGGTGTCCCAGGAAAGGGGGTGAAAAATCCAGGAGAGGGAAAATGTTGGGCTCCAGAAGAGGAAAAAAGGGAAAAGTGGGGGCTGAAGCTGGGATAACATCCCTGGAAAACCTCTGCACTTGTCCACAACCCCCTGGGGACAGGGTTGCTTGGCACCTCCTGGTTATTTTCCTTCTTCTTGGGCTAAAATTCCTGATTTTCAGGCTAATCCATTGGATCCCAATCCGCAGAGGAGCTCTTAGGGTCCCGTCCCCTCCAGCCACCCCATTTCTGTATCCCAAGATTTTCTTCCTGACCTGGGGGTGCTCTGAAGGATTTGGGGGGGGGGTCCTGCTGGCTCCGTGCTCCCCTCACCCACCCGGACTCCAAGGAGATGGGAAGGAATTTGGGGATTCATGGAATGTGGTCAGGTGGAAGGGCAGAACCCGGGAGAGGGGCTGGGAAGCTCTTTGGGTCTTCCTGGAGGAGCAGAAAATTCCCTTTTTTCTCCTCCAGCCCCGTGCAGACACCACTGGAATGTTTTTTTCCAGGCATTTCCCACCTCCTCCTTCCTGGTTTTCCCTCCTTCCCCTGGGATAAACCCCAAATCAGAGTCTCCCAAGGGGGCAGCAGAAGACCTGGGGTGTCCCAAAGCTTCATCCATCAGGTTCCAGCATCCCCCTTGGGGCAGGTCGGATCCAGAGGGGTTTTTTGCAGGAGGGGAAAAGGTTGGAGAGGCCAGGGATGAGGGTTTGGAAAAGCTGAGGAGTTTGGGAAGGTGGAGGATGTGGAGATGGGAGAAGGTGCCTGGTTCCAGCAGAGCAGAGGAGTGGATTTATGACTCCCTCTTTTACCTTGAACTTCTCCTGCTGGAGCCTTTGAAGAGCAGCCACAGATTCCTCTGCTGATAACACCCAGGAGGAGAGAAAAAAAAAAAACAAACCCCAAAAAAATTAAAAAGAAATCCGGAGCCTTTTCCAGCAGCTCTGAGCACCAAATCTGGGAGGGAAACTGGAAAAAATTCAGGACCTGGCTTTATCCTCCTCCTCGCACCCCCCCAAGAGAACCCAGATGGTTGCTCTGCTCTTCCCAAATGGGTCCTGTCCACACCCTTTGGGATTTCTCCCGGAGAAATGTGTGGAGAAGCCCAAATCCTGCTGATCCCACCAGGACTTTTATTCCCAAGGTTCTCCCCACCCACTTGGGACTCAGTTTCCCTTCCCACAAAGACCCCAAGGCTTCAAAAACCTAAAAAAAAAAGCCCCCAAAAGCCCCAAACCCCCAAGGTTCTCCCCATCCACTTGGGACTCAGTTTCCCTTCCCACAAAGACCCCAAGGCTTCAAAAACCTAAAAAAAAAAACAACCCCAAAAGCCCCAAAACCCCCAGCAGATGATTCCCAGGACATCCAGGAGCTTCCCCACCCCCCCAGGGATCGAGGACCTGGAATCCCCCATCCCACCCGTGAAAAAAACCCCTTTTTTCACTGTTTTTTTTGCCCAGATCCCGAGGCCAAGATGCGGGAGGTTTGTGCTGGTTGTGCCACCCCCATCTCTGACCGGTTCCTCCTGAGGGTCAACGAATGTTCCTGGCATGAAGGGTGTGTGAAATGCACCATTTGCCTCCAGTCCCCTTACTGGGAGCTGTTACTGGCGCAACCGGCAGCTCTACTGCAAGCACGACTACGAGAAGTAAGTGCCTGGAGTTTAGGGTTTTTTTTTTTTTTTCCCTATCCCTTCCCTTTTGTCTGGGTTTTTGGGATTTTTTTTTTTTATGGTGGGTTCAAGTCGTGAGGTTTTATGGGGGAAAAAAGGTGGTGGGGGTGTTGGAGGATGAAGGTGTTGGGTGGGAAGGAAGAAAGGATGGAGGTGATGGGTGAGGAGGATGAAGGTGTTGGGTGAGGAGGATGAAGGTGATGGGTGAGGAGGATGAAGGTGATGGGTGAGGAGGATGAAGGTGATGGGTGAGGAGGATGAAGGTGTTGGGTGAGGAGGATGAAGGTGTTGGGTGAGGGAGGATGAAGGTGTTGGGTGAGGAGGATGAAGGTGTTGGGTGAGGAGGATGAAGGTGTTGGGTGGGGAGGAAGAAAGGATGAAGGTGATGGGTGAGGAGGATGAAGGTGATGGGTGAGGAGGATGAAGGTGATGGGTGAGGAGGATGAAGGTGTTGGGTGAGGAAGATGAAGGTGTTGGGTGAAGAGGAAGAAAGGATGAAGGTGTTGGGTGAGGAGGATGAAGGTGTTTGGTGAGGAGGAAGAAAGGATGAAGATGGTGAGGAGGATGAAGGTGTTGGGTGAGGAGGATGAAGATAGGTGAGGAGGAAGATGGAAGGATGAAGGTGTTGGTGAGGAGGATGAAGGTGTTGGGTGAGGAAGATGAAGGTGTTGGTGAGGAGGATGAAGACAGGTGAGGAGGAAGATGGAAGGATGAAGATGCTGGAGGTGAGGAGAGGAGCTGGAGGGGCTCAAAATTTTGGGAATCCCAAGTATCCCAGATGCTTCCAACCCCCACCTTGGGGTCTCCAGCTCCTTCTATCCAATATTCCTTTTTTTTGGGATTTTTTTTGGGGCAGGAGAAGGTGGCTGAGGGGCTGGAGA
>NC_092448.1:1197711-1254286 GCF_036169615.1 Heliangelus exortis
TGGATGTGGTTCTGCAGTCTGAGAAAACCAGGAGAAAAAAGGGTTTATTGGTTGTTTTTTTTTTTCCTTTTGTTCTTTTTTTTTGGATAATTCTCTTCCCTTGGGGCCCTGCCAGCTCCCTGGGTGCTTGTCCCAGGCACCTGCAGGCCCTGGTGGGGGAGAAAGGGAGAGGTCGGGAGGAGAATGAGGAGGAGGAGGAGCAAGAAAGGCTTAAAAAAAACACCAAACAACCCCAAAAACCCCAATCCTGTGAGGTGATGATGATAAAGTGGCTGCAGGGCAAGGGCCGGGGGGGGGTTTTGTTGACTTTGAAGTTGTTTTTTTTTTGGAGGAACGACAGGAGATGTGGGGGAGGTGGCGGGCGGGATCTGAAGGGCGGAGGTGGCGGGCGGGATCTGAAGGGCGGCCGCGCTCCGGCGGCCTCCTCGGTCTCCTCCGCCCTCTCCTCTTCCCCGTGTGGAGCTGATTTCCTCCTCCTCGGCCTTAAATTTGGCTCCAACCTCAACTCGAAGCTCTCAACCCACCAAAAAATCTCCTGATCCTTCCTTTTTGGCCCCAATCCCTGTGGATTTTTCAGCGGAAGGGTTGGGGGGACAGCCCGGGCCTTGCCCGCGTCCCATCTGCTTCCTTCATCCCTTCTGGGATCCCCTCGGAGCTCTTCTCATCCCTGGAAATCTTCAAGGTTGGGTTTGGGGTTTGGAAGCAGCTGGGATTGATGGAAAAATCCCAGGGGGTTCCAACCCCCTCGGTTTCCTTGGAAAGCTCCAGGGATGGGGCAGCCCCAGCTCTTCTCAAAAATCAGCGTTTTTTTTAGCCACAGGCACCAAATCCTGGGAAAAAGGGAGAAAATCCCCCAAATTTCCCCCGGGGCTGCAGGAAGGAAGCTTCAGGTTTCCACCTCCAGTTTGCTTTTTTATTATTATTTTTTTTTTCAAATATATATGCAAAAAATAATAATAATTAAAAAACAGCACCGCCCCAAGACCAGAAAAAAAAACCCAAAAAAATCCCCCCAAAAACCCCAAATCCATTGGCACAGCACAGGATCACGAAGAGAGGGATTTAGGCTCCTGGATTTGGGATTTTCAGGGAATTCACAGGAATTTTTGCTGAAAATTTCACCTAAAGGGAGCCCAACTCTCATTCCGGAGCCTCTCCAAGTCACAGCACCAGGAATTTTTCCCCTTTCCCAGTGGGAAAAGTTCTTTCCCGCTCCGGAATCCCCAGAGGATGGAGGTGGGAGGCACCAAACTTGGGCTGGAACTTCGGAATCTGGGTAAAAATCAGGTGAAAAATCAACATTTTTGCCAAAAAAAAAAAAAAAAAAAAAAAAAATTCCAAAGCTCCATAAACTCCGTGAGGAGGGACGTGGGGAGCCTTGGGAATCCTCATCCCATGGGAAGGGCCTGGGAATCCCTTCCCGGGGGCTCCTTGGAGGGGGAGGAGGAGCAGAGGGAAGCTCCAGGGTTCTGTTCCACCTCATTTTTCCTCAGGAAAGGGGCAAAAATCCTGAGGAAAAGGCAAAATTCCTCAGGGCTCCTCCCGGCCCTTGGAGGTTCAGGAATTTCCTGGGAAGCTTTTTCCATAAAAAATGAACCTGTTCCCATTTTTTGGGGGTCTCATTTGAGGCTGGAGAGAACATTTGGGGGTGGAGGGACCTCAAACTCCTGAAGTTTTTGGGGTAAAAACCCCCAAATTTGTGCTGGGTCAATCCCAAATTAATTTTCAGGAGATTCCTGGGATTCTTGGGGTTGGAAGGGACCTCAAACTCCTCCAGTCCCAATCCCAGGGATCCTAGGGTGCTCCCAACCTCCTCTTGGACACCTCCAGGGATGGAGCAGCCCCAACTTCCTTGGAAAAACCTCTTCCAGGCTTTCCCCACCCCCAAATTAAGGAATTTCTTCCCCATTGTTCCTGGGGTTTTTCCTGGTGTTTTTCCTGGGGTTATTCCTGGGATTGTCCCTGAGTTTTTCCTGGGGTTGTTCCTGGGTTTTTTCCTGGGGTTTTTCTTGGGGTTTTTCCTGGGGTTACTCCTGGGGCTTTTCCTGGGGTTATTCCTGGGGTTTTTCCTGGAGTTTTTCCTGGGGTTTTTCCTGGAGTTATTCCTATTTTTTTCCTGGGGTTATTCCTGGGGTTTTTCCTGGAGTTATTCCTGGGTTTCTCCTGGTGTTTTTCCTGGGGTTATTCCTGGGGTTTTTCCTGGAGTTTTTCCTGGGGTTTTTCCTGGAGTTATTCCTGTTTTTTTCCTGGGGTTATTCCTGGTGTTTTTCCTGGGGTTATTCCTGGGATTGTCCCTGAGTTTTTCCTGGAGTTTTTCCTGGGGTTTTTCCTGGAGTTATTCCTGTTTTTTTCCTGGGGTTATTCCTGAGGTTGTTCCTGAGTTTTTCCTGGGGTTATTCCTGGGGTTGTTTGTTCCTGGGGTTTTTCCTGGGGTTTTTCCTGGAGTTATTCCTGGGCTTGATCCTGGGGTTATTCCTGGGGTTATTTTTTGGGAGGTTCCGTGGGATCCAGGAATTCCCACACCAAGAAAAATTCGGGAATGTTGGAGCCGGTCCCGTTCTCCCCCTTCTGGGCTCGGAGTTTTTGGGATCGGGACAGGAACCAGCAGAGGGCACCAGGGAAGGGAAAAGTTCGGGAATTCCCGAATTCCAGAGGTGCCAGGGAGCAGCTGGAATGCGGGAAGGAGCTGATCCCATGCGGAGCCCTCAGCTGGTTGGTGATTAAATAAAACAAAAAATAAAATAATTAAAAAAACCCCAAAAAACCCCCCAAAAAAAAAAAACCCCAAAACAAAAATCAAACCGAAATGAACAAAAAAAAAAAAAAAACAAAAACCCAAACTAAAATAAAAAACAAAAAAACCTCCAAAAAACAAAGAAAACCAACCCAAAACGAATTAAAAAACCCCAAACCAAACAAAAAAACAAGAAGCAAAAACCCCAAACCAAACCAAACAAAAAACCCCAAAACAACAAAAAAAAACCCCAAAACCAAACCAAAAAAAACCCCAAAAAACCCCAAACCCAAAGCAAAAAAACAACAAAACCCAAAACCAACCAAAAAAAACCCCCAAAACAAAAGAAAAAACAAAAAAAACCCCAAACCAAACCCAAAACAAAAAAAAAACCCCAAACCAAACCAAAAAAACACCCCAAAACAAAACAAACAAAAAAACCACAAAACCCCAAAGCAAACCCAAAAAAACCCCAAAAAGCCCCAAACCCAAAGCAAAAAACCAACAAAACCCAAAACCAAACAGAAAAAAACCCAAAAAAACCCAAAACCAAAACCAAACCAAACCAGACCAACAAAAAAAAAACCCAAATTATTATTTATTTCTCTTTATTATCGATATTATTTTTATTATCTATTATTTATTTTTATTATTTATGTCTCTTTATTATCTCTCTTATATTTATTATGATTATTATTTATTATTTATTATTATTTATCTTTAATTTATTGCTATTATTAATCTTAAAAATTTTTAATTTTTTCGATTTTTTAAGTTGTTAAATTTTAAAAGTTTTTAAAATTTAAATTTTGAAAAAAAATTTTAAATTTTTTTAATTTTTCAATTTTTTTTTCAATTTTTTTTTTCAATTTTTCTTTCCCAGGGTCCCTGGTGTCACCAAATTCTCTTTTAAAGAATTTAACTTTTTTTTTTTTTTAATTATTTCTTTTTACCTCTTTTTTCTTAATTATTTCTTTTTACACCTTTTTTTTTGTTTGTTATTTCTTTTTACCTCATTTTAAAAATTACTTCGTTTTACATTTTTTTTATTATTTCTTTCTACATCATTTTTTTATTATTTCTTTTTACCTATTTTTTATTATTATTTTTTACATATTTTTTAATTATTATTTTTACATAATATTTTTTATTTTTTTACATAATTTTTTTATTATATGTTTTTACCTCATTTTCTTATTTCTTTTTCCATCCTTTTTTAATGATTATTTCTTTTTCCATAATTTTTTAATTATTTCTTCTTACCTCTTTTTTAATTATTATTTCTTTTTCCATAATTTTTTACCTCATTTTTAAATTATTATTTTAATTATTTTTTTAATTATTTCTTTCTACCTAATTTTTAAAATTATTTCTTTTTATCTCATTTTTATTATTATTTCTTTTTACATCTTGTTTTATTATTTCTTTTTTAAACCTCTTTTAATTATTTCTTTTTTTTTCTTTTTTTTTTCTTTTTTTTTCATTTTTTTTTCATTTTTTTTACTTCTTTTTACCTCATTTTTTTACGTCTTTTTCCCTCATTTTTTTTAATTGTTTCTTTCCACATCTTTTTTTATTATTATCTTTTCCCCTCATTTTAAAATTATTATTTTAATAATTTATTATTAAATATTATACAATTATTATATATATTATATTATTATATATTAAATATAATAATTATATTATTATATAATAATTATTTTAATAGTTTATTTTAATTATTATTTTAATAATTCATTTTAATTATTGTTTTTTAATTATTTAATTATTCCACCTCATTTTTAATTACTTCTTTTAATCTCATTTTTTAATTATTCCTCCCCCATCATTTTTTTATTATTATTCCTTTTTAAAACCTTTTTTTTTTTAACTTCTCTACCCCATTTTTTCCCTTATTTATTTTTTTTCCCCCATATTTTTTCTCCTTATTATTTCCCAACCCCCCAGAAGGAAAAACCTTAATTAAATCCCTCATGAATTTTAATGCCCTTTTTTTGATTAAATCTGCAACAAAACCTCTTTTTTCAACCCCTTTTTTTTTTATTTTATTTTTTTTTTTTTTTTTTTTTTTTTTGTCCCCTCCAGAATTGGGGCTGGAAAAGGAAATGAGAAAAAGAGGAGCCGGAAATTGAGGTGGAAAAAAACCCCGGGATGTTGATTCCTGCCTGGAATATTAATGGAGCAGCCGAGGCTTCCAGGGGAGCTGCAGGGAAAAAAAATAAAGGAAAGAAATTAAAAAAAAAAAAAAAAAAGGATGTGAGGGGGGAAAGGACCCCCCGGAGGCAGCTTGGGGGGCAGAGAGAGGAGCCCAGGGGGGGGTGGGGGGCGTGAGTTGATTTGGTTTGGTTTATATTTTATTTTATTTTGGTTTATTTTATATTTTATTTTATTATTTTATTTTATTTTATTATTTTATTGTATTTAATGTTATTTTATTTTATTTTATTTTATTATTTTATTTTATTTTATTTTGTTTTGTTTTATTTTACTTTATATTTTATTTTATTTTATATTTTATTTTATTATTTTATTGTATTTAATGTTATTTTAATTTTATTATTTTATTATTATTTTATATTTTATTTTATTTTATTTTATTTTATATTTTATTTTATTATTTTATCGTATTTAATGTTATTTTGATTTTATTATTTTATTTTTATTTTATATTTTATTTTATTATATTATATTTTATTGTATTTAATTTAATTTAATTTTATATTTTATTTTATTTTATCCTATTTTATATTTTATTTTATTTTATTATTTTATTATATTTTATTTTATTTTATTTTATTATTTTATTGTATCATATTATATTTTATTTCATAGGTCATTTTCTATTTATTTTCTATTTTCTTTTACCTTTTCTTTTATATTTTCTTTTATTATTGATTTTCTATTGATTTTCTATTGATTTTCTACTTTCTTTTCCCTTGTCTTTTATATTTTCTTTTATCATTTATTTCACATTTTCTTTTTTCCTTTTACCTTTTATTTCTTTCATTCTTCCTTTTACCTTTTCTCTTTTTTCTTTCATCTTTCCTTTCATTTCTTCTTTTCTTCTTTCATATTTTCTTTTCTATTTTCTTTCATTTTTCTTTTACTTTTTCTTTCATTTTTTTCCTTTTTTCTTTTATATTTTATTTTCTTTGATATTTTCTTTTCTATTTTCTTTTACCCTTCCTCCTATATTTTCCTTTCCTTTTTCCTTTCCTCTTTTTTTCTCTTTTCTTCTCTTTTTTCTTTTCCATTTTCTTTTACTCTGCTTTAATTCTTATCATTTTCTTGCAAATTTTTTTTATTTTCTCTTTTTTTTCTTTTCTTTTAGGAGCCAGGACCCCACTTTAGGTCCCCATTTCTCCCCCTCCCCCTTTGCTTTGGGGAGGAGAAAAATCAAATCCCATTTTCCCAGATTTTTTTTTACCAATCCCCAAACTTCAGCCCCTCCAAGAGTTTCCTTGGAAAAGTTTGGGAAGGGTTTGGCTCTGATCCAGGGGAAAAAAAATAAAAAAAAAGCAATAAAAAAACCCAAGAAAAGAGAAAGAGAGAGAGAAAAAAAAAAAAAATCCTGGGGGGAATATTGGGAAAAAAATATTGGGGGAAAAAAAATAAAAATAAAATAAAATAAAATAAAATAAAAAAAAAAAAAAAAAAAAAGCAGAAAACCCAAATATTGGTGGAAAAAAAAGGAGACCAGAAAACCTGAATATTGGGGAAAAAAAAGAGACCAAAAACCCAAATATTGGGGGAAAAAAGAGACCAGAAAATTCAAATATTGGGAAAAAAATGAGAGCAAAAAACCCGAATATTGGGGGGAAAAAAAAGAGAGAGAGATCAGAAAAAAACCCAAATATTGGGAAATAAAAAGAGACCCAGCAAACCCCAATAATGGAAAAAATAAATTAAAAAAAGACACCAGAAAACCCAAATAGAGGGAAAAAAGAGACCAGAAAAAAACCCAAATATTGGGGAAAAAGAGACCAGAAAACCCAAATGATTGGGGAAAAAAGAGACCAAAAAACCCCAGTATTGGGGTAAAAAAAAGAGACCCAGCAAACCCCAATAATGGAAAAAATAAATTAAAAAGACACCAGAAAACCCAAATATTGGGGAAAAAAAGACATCAAAAAACCCAAATATTGGGGAAAAAAGAGACAAGAAAAAAACCCCAAATATTGGGGAAAAAAAGGGACCAAAAAACCCCAAATATTGGGGTAAAAAAAAGAGACCCAGCAACCCCCAATAATGAAAAAAAAAAAAAAAAAAAAAGAGAAAGACCAGAAAAAAAACCCCCAAATATTGGTAAAAAAAAAAAAAAGAGCAGAAACCCCAAACACAGAGAAAAAAAAATCGACCCAGCAACCCCCAATAAATTAAAAAAAAATAAAAATAAAAATATAAAAGGGGGGGGATGGGAGGGAGGGGGGGGAGGGAGAAAACAAAAGAAGGGTAAAAAAAACGATTTTTTTTTTATTTATTTTTTTTTTTTCGCGGCGATCGGAGCGGAGCCCGGTGGATTCTGGGAGATTTTAATAAACCCGAGGCTGGGAAATTTAATAAAAAAGCTCCAAGAGTTCATCAGATTATTCGGGGGGGAAAAGGGGGATTTTTTTAACCCTTTGAGGGACCCAGAAGGAGCCGGGGATGGAAATTTGGGGGAAATTCGGACTCCGGCACCGGGATTTTTGTGGAAGTCCCAACCCTGAGGGGGTTTTTAATTTTTTTTCGGGTTTTTTTGGTTTTTTTTTGGCTTCTGGTTGAGGTTGGAAGGTGCCGGGGGGTGGGGGCTTTTTGGGGTTTTTTTGGTTGTTGTTGTTGTGGGGGTTTTTCTTTCTTTGTTTTTTTCTTTTTTTCCTTCTTTTCTTTTTTCTTTTTTTCTTTTTTCCCTTTTCTTTCTTCTTTTTCTTCTCTTTTTTTCTTCTTTTGCTCCTTTATTTTTCTCTTTTTTTCTTCCTTTCTTTTTTCCTTCTTTCCTTTTCTCTTTTTCCTTTTTTCCTTCCTTTCTTTTCTTTCTTTTTCTCTTTTTTCCTTTTCTTTTTTCCTTCTTTCCTTTTTTCTTTTTTCTTTCTTTCTTTTTATTTGTTTTTCTTTTTTTTCTTTATTTTTCTCTTTTTTCTTCTTTTCTTTTTTCCTTTTCTTTCTTTCTTTTTCTCTTTTTCTTTTTTTTTCTTCCTTTCTTTTTTCCCTCTTTTCCTTCTTTTCTTTTTTTCTCCTTCGTTTCTTTCTTTCCTTTCTTCCTTTTTCTCTTTTTTCCTTCTTTTCTTTTTTCTTTCTTTCCTTTTTTCTTTTTTTCTTTCTTTTTCTGTTTTTCCTCTTCTTCTTTCTTTGTTTATTTTTCTTTTTTCTTTTCTTTTTTCCTTCTTTTCTTTCTTTCTTTTTCTTTTTCTTTTTTCTGTTTTTTTCTTCCTTTCTCTTTTCTTTGTTTCTTTTTCCCTTTTTTCTTCTTATCTTTTTTCCTTTCCTTTTTCCCTTCTTTTCTTGTTTTCTTCTTTTCTTTGTTCCTTCTTTTCTTTTTTCCTTCTTTTCTTTTTTCCTTCTTTTCTTTTTTCCTTTTTTTCCTTTTTCCTTCTTTTTTTTTTTCTTTCTTCTTCTCCTTTTTTCTTCTTTTCTTTTTTCCTTGTTTCTTTTTTCCTTTTTCTCTTTTCTTCCTTTTTCTTCTTTTCTTTTTTCCTTTTTCTCTTTTTTTTTGTTTGATTGTTTTTTTTTTTGTCCTTTTTTCTTCTTGTTTTTTTTTTCTTTTCGTGTTTTTCTTCGCTTGTTTGTTTTGGTTTTTTTTTGTTTTCTTTTTTTCCTCCCATCCCTGGGAAAAGGATGGAAGTGGATGAGCTTTAAATCACAGGATATTTGGGGTTGGAAGGTTCCAGGGAGACCTTGGAGCAACTTCCAGAGCCTGAAGTCCCTTCAGATCCCTCCAGGATCCTGAAGAGGCCCCAGGAAAGCTGGGAAAGGGACTTTGGACCAAGGATGGGATGAGGGGGGATGGGTTTAAACTGGGAGAGGGGAGATTTGGGATGGATTTCCATAGGAAATTCTTCCCTGGGAAGGTGGAGAGACCCTGGCACAGGTTGTCCTCATCCCTGGAGGTGTCCAAGGTGCAGTTGGATGGGGCTGGGAGCAGCCTGGGAGGTGTCCCTGCCCGTGGGAGATGTTTGGAAGTGGATGGGCTTTGGATCATGGAATGGTTTGGGTTGGAAGGGACCATGGATCCCACTTGGATGATCCATGAGATGATCCTGGAGGTTTCCAAGGTGCAGTTGGATGGGGTTGGAGCAGCCTGGGGTGGTTGGAGGTGTCCCCAGCCATGGGAGAAGGATGGAATGAGATGACCTCCAGGTCATGGAATGGTTTGGATTGGAAGGGACCTTGGATCCCACTTGGATGATCCATGAGATGATCCTGGAGGTCTCCAAGGTGCAGTTGGATGGGGCTTAGGAGAATCCTGGGATGATGGGAGGTGTCCCCAGCCATGGGAGATGTTTGGAAGTGGATGAGCTTTGGATCATGGAATGGTTTGGGTTGGAAGGGACCATGGAGCCCCCTTGGATGATCCATGGGATGATCCTGGAGGTCTCCAAGGTGAGGTTGGATGGGGGTTGGAGCACCCTGGGAGATGTTTGGAACTGGATGAGCTTTGGATCATGGAATGGTTTGGGTTGGAAGGGACCATGGAGCCCCCTTGGATGATCCATGGGATGATCCTGGAGGTCTCCAAGTCCAGGTGGGATGGGGCTTGGAGCAGCCTGGGGTGGTGGGAAGTGTCCCTGCCCATGGGAGATGGATGGGACTGGATGGGCTTTGGATCATGGAATGGTTTGGGTTGGAAGGAACCACTTGGATGATCCATGGGATGATCCTGGAGGTGGCTGCTCCATCCCTGGAGGTCTCCAAGTCCAGGTGGGATGGGGCTGGGAGCAGCCTGGGATGGTGGGAGGTGTTGGGAGATGTTTGGAACTGGATGGGCTTTGGATCATGGAATGGTTTGGGTTGGAAGGGACCATGGAGCCCCCTTGGATGATCCATGAGATGATCCTGGAGGTCTCCAAGTCCAGGAGGGATGGGATTTGGGAGATGGGAGATGTTTGGAACCGGATGAGCCCGAGGGTCCCTTCCAACCCCCCCCCCTCCCCCCATTCTGGGATTCCCTGAAACTCGAGGGATCCCAAAATCAGGGAGACAACAGAAGCTCCCGGAGGGATTTTTCCCAACTTTTTGCTGAGTTCCAGGAAAGCAGAAACTCCCCGGAGCTGAAGCTCTTCAGGAACCCCTTTTTTTGCCCCTTTTCTCCCCAAATTCCCTTTTCCCCACCAAGCTGGGCCCCCACTTGGATTTTCCAGGCTTTTCCTGGACGGAGCCCCTTGGAAAGGGAGGAGGAGGGGGGGGGGGGGGGGGGGGAAGGAGCTGAGAAGCTCCGGAGCCTCCTCTTAAAATGGGATTTTTGTTGCCATGGCAACGGCAAGAAAATGACCTGGATTTAATCGGATTTAGGGAATATTAAAAATGAGGTTTTTTTGTTTTTTTTTTTTTTTTTTTTAAGGAATTCGTGGTGCTGGAAAGGGCTGAGAATTTTAATTTTGGATAATTGGAGTTGACACTTTCTTTATGAGGTTGCTGGCTGAGGGATTTTCCTTAATTATTCCAAGGAGGAGGAGGGGGCTTGGGATGCTCCAAGAGATTTTATGAAGTTTCAGCCCGGGCACGGTGCTGGCTGCAAAAAAACAGCAAGAAAAAACGTGGAAAAAGGGAAAAAAAATAATTTTTGGGGGAAATTTGGCACCTCGAAGGGTCTTGCTGGGGAGCTGGGATCATCCCAGTATTCCCAGCACATCCCATCATTTCCCTTTCTCTGGAATTTTTAGCCCAAAGTTTTCCTCTCCTTTGGTTTTTGGTTTTTTTTTTCAGGGCAAAAATAGCAAAAAAACAAAAAAACAAAAAAAAAAAGAAAAGGAGGAATTAAAGGCAAAGTTTGGAAAAAGGGAGGGAGGGGCAAAAAAAAATTCTCCCAGCTGAGAGGGAAAAAAAAGTCAATTTTAAGTTGGTTCCTGGAAGGGTAAGGGGCTGATGTCTGAGAACAAAATTAAAAAACCCCAAATCCCTCCCAAAACCCCCAAAAAAACTCCCCCCAAACCAACAGAATAATGGGGGAAAAGAAGGAAAAAAACTCTGCTTCCCGCCAGGTTTTTTTAGGGTTTTATTCTTATTTTATATGATTTTTAAAGTATTTTATTTTTTGTAATATTTATATTAATTTTTATTATTTTGTTATTATTTTATTATTATTTTTATTTTTATTATTATTTGTTATTTTTGTTATTATTTTTATTAGTATTATTTTTATTAGTATTAGTTTTTATTAGTATTATGTATTCATATTTTATTAGTATTTTTATTAATATTATTATGTATTTATTGTTATTTTTATTATTACTATTTAGTATTTTTATTGTTAATTATTAGTGTTTTCATTATTATTTTATTAGTGTTTATATTAATTTTATTAGTATTTTATTATTTTATTATTTTAATCTTTATTTTTATTATTATTTATTATTATTATTATTATTATTATTTCATTATTATTTTTCACTTCAAACACCAGGGTTATTTTTCAAGGGGGGCTTGAGACAAAGAGAGGAGCAGTATTTTTATTATTATTTTAATTATTATTTTTATTAGTATTTTCATTCTTATTTTTATTCTTTATTATTAATTTTGTTATTCTTATTATTATTATTTTAATTAGTATTATTATTAGTAGTAGCATTTTTATTAGTATTTCCATTAGTATTTTTATTATTTCTTCTTATTATTTCAATTATTTTTAAATTATTTCCAATCATTATTTTTATTTTAATTTTTAACCACCATTTTTATCATTTTTCTGAACACCTCCCTTAGCGTTTTGATTTTTATTCAGCTCATTTATCATTATTTGATTCATATTATTATTTTTAACCATTATTTTCTCATTATTTTTCTTTCCCAAGGCAAAGAGCGGAGCAGCCGGGGGGGGGGGGGGGAGTTTTATTCCCAGGAGTTTCCAGGAGGATTATCCCAGCCTCAGCCTCAATCCCACTTTATGAGTTCCGGGAAGATTCCGGGTCTTTAAACACCAATTTAATTAATCCTCACTTTATTACTTTTCCCTCCTCAAGTGGCAAAACGGAATCTCCCAGCCCGGAGCCACCTTTACATCCCAAATTTTTTTCCATCTGCTCCGGACTCCGGGATTTTATTATTTTATTATTTTTTATTCCTTTTGTTTTTATTCCGGAGGGGAACAAAAAGCTTCCCCCCCCCCCCCCCCCCCAACCCTCCCTCATTTTCCACCTCCTTGGAGGGCTCCAAAAATTCCTTCCGTGAGGAAAAAATCCTGGATGAGGGGACACAGAGCTCTGTCCTGCTGGGACAAGAAATCTCGGGATGCTCCATGGATCCCAGAAGGGATCCCTGAAGCTCAGGAATCCCCCCCCTGGAGGGCTCCAAAAATTCCTTCTATGAGGAAAAACCTCTGGATGAGGGGACACAAAGCTCTGTCCTGCTGGGACAGAAATTTCGGGATGCTCCATGGGGAAGGATCCCAATGTGGAGCCCAGGACTCCAAAAATTCCTTCCATGAGGAAAAACCCCTGGATGAGGGGACACAAAGCTCTGTCCTGCTGGGACAAGAAATCTCGGGATGCTCCATGGATCCCAGAAGGGATCCCTGAAGGATCCCAATGTGAAGCTCAGGAATCCCCCCCCTGGAGGGCTCCAAAAATTCCTTCTATGAGGAAAAACCTCTGGATGAGGGGACACAAAGCTCTGTCCTGCTGGGACAGAAATTTCGGGATGCTCCATGGGGAAGGATCCCAGTGTGGAGCCCAGGACTCCAAAAATTCCTTCCGTGAGGAAAAAATCCTGGATGAGGGGACACAGAGCTCTGTCCTGCTGGGACAAGAAATCTCGGGATGCTCCATGGATCCCAGGAGGGATCCCTGAAGGATCCCAATGTGAAGCTCAGGAATCCCCCCCTGGAGGCCTCCAAAAATTCCTTCCATGAGGAAAAACCTCTGGATGAGGGGACACAGAGCCCTGTCCTGCTGGGACAAGAAATTTCGGGATGCTCCATGGGGAAGGATCCCAATGTGGAGCCCAGGACTCCAAAAATTCCTTCCATGAGGAAAAACCCCTGGATGAGGGGACACAAAGCTCTGTCCTGCTGGGACAAGAAATCTCGGGATGCTCCATGGATCCCAGAAGGGATCCCTGAAGGATCCCAATGTGAAGCTCAGGAATCCCCCCCCTGGAGGCCTCCAAAAATTCCTTCCATGAGGAAAAACCTCTGGATGAGGGGACACAGAGCTCTGTCCTGCTGGGACAAGAAATTTCGGGATGCTCCATGGGGCTGAGAGGTTGGGGTTGGTCAGGCTGGAGATGAGAAGATTCCAGGGAGACCTTGGAGCAACTTCCAGTGCCTGAAGTCCCTTCAGATCCCTCCAGGATCCTGAAGAGGCCTCAGGAAAGCTGGGAAAGGGATTTTTGGACAAAGGGATGGGATGAGGAGAGGATGGATTTCAACTGGGAGAGGGGAGCTCCCTTGGATGATCCATGAGATGATCCTGGAGGTCTCCAAGTCCAGGAGGGATGGGGCTTGGAGCCACCTGGGAAGTGTCCCCACCCATGGGAGAAGGATGGAATGAGATGATCGTTAGGTCATGGAATGGTTTGGGTTGGAAGGGACCTTGGAGCCCTCTTGGATGATCCATGGGATGATCCTGGAGGTCTCCAAGGTGAGGTTGGATGGGATTGGAGCACCCTGGGAGGTGTC
The DNA here is from genome assembly GCF_036169615.1 of Heliangelus exortis. NCBI lineage: Eukaryota > Metazoa > Chordata > Aves > Apodiformes > Trochilidae > Heliangelus > Heliangelus exortis. The sequence continues at coordinate 1,211,259 of NC_092448.1, forward strand.
CCCAGCCATGGGAGATGTTTGGAACTGGATGAGCTTTGGATCATGGAATGGTTTGGGTTGGAAGGGACCATGGAGCCCACTTGGATGATCCATGGGATGATCCTGGAGGTCTCCAAGGAGCAGTTGGATGGGGATTGGAGCACCCTGGGCTGGTCCCTGTCCATGGGAGATGTTTGGAAGTGGATGATCTTCAGATCACGGAATGGTTTGGGTTGGAAGGGACCTTGGAGCCCACTTGGATGATCCATGAGATGATCCTGGAGGTCTCCAAGGTGCAGTTGGATGGGGCTTGGATCCAGCTGGTCTGGTGGGAGTTCTCCCTACTGGGGGGGGGATTGGTTCTAAAGGGTCTTCAAGACCCCTTCCCACCCAACCCATCCCACACCTTGCTGCTTCCTTTGGGTGCTTGCTGATTCCCCATCCCACCACCCCCTTCCCAAGCCTCATCCCGGGGCAGATCCTCCTCTCCCAAGCTTTTAAGCCCAGGATCCTCTTTTTTAGGCTGTTCCAGACCAAGTGCAGCAGCTGCTTGAAGACCATCGCCCCTTCGGAGCTGATCATGAAGGTCCTGGAGAACGTTTACCACGTCCACTGCTTCTCCTGCTGCGAGTGCGAGCGGCGCCTGCAGCCAGGAGACGAATTTGTCCTCAAGGAGGGGCAGCTCCTCTGCCGCAGCGACTACGAGAAGGAGAAGGAGATGCTGAGTGCCATCAGCCCAGCACCCACCGAGTCGGGTGAGGGGCTGGAAACTCGGGGAGAACCCCACAGAGGTCCCCGAGGAGGTGGAGGGAGGGAGGGTTGGAGAGGGAGGGAGGGGGAGGCTGGAGGATCCTTGAGGTTGGAGGATCCTTGAGGTTGGAGGATCCTTGAGGTTGGAGGATCCTTCCCTCCGGAGGTGGAGGTTGGAGGATCCTTGAGGTTGGAGGATCCTTGAGGTTGGAGGATCCTTCCCTCCGGAGGTGGAGGTTGGAGGATCCTTGAGGTTGGAGGATCCTTCCCTCCGGAGGTGGAGGTTGGAGGATCCTTCTCTCTGGAGGTGGAGGTTGGAGGATCCTTGAGGTTGGAGCATCCTTCCCTCTCGTGGTAGAGGTTGGAGGATCCTTCCCTCTGGTGGTCAAGGAGGTGTCAGGATGGTGAGACCCCATCTGAAGAGGGTTGGGTGGGCTTCTGGGGGACATCAGGGGTTGGGAAACTTGGGGAGAACCTGGCAGAGGTCCCTGAGGAGGTGGAGGGAGGGAGGAATGGAGATGGAGGGAGGTGGAGGTTGGAGCATCCTTCCCTCCACTGATCAAGGAGGTGTCAGGATGGTGAGACCCCATCTGAAGAGGGTTGGGAGGGCTCTTGGGGGACATCAGGGGTTGGGAAACTCGGGGAGAACCTCACAGAGGTCCCCCAGGAGGCAGAGGGAGGGATGGAGATGGAGGGAGGTGGAGGTTGGTGTAGGCAGCAGGTGGCAGGACCTGCCGGGTAATGAGCTCAGTGGGTGCTCAGCCTCACCTGTGCCCGGTCAGGGCTGCCCCAAGTGCTCATGCTCAGAGATCAAGGGCCAATAAAAGGTGGGGCCTGAGGCCAGCAAAGGGCTCGTTCTGAAGCAGCTCAGCAGCCCTGCTGGTCGAGGCCAGTTCTCTGCTGGTCCTGTCCTCACTCAGAGCCTTTCATCGCTGCGAAGTTCGTCTCCTGCTACAGGTTGGAGGATCCTTGAGGTTGGAGGATCCTTCCCTCTAGTGCTGGGAGTTGGAGGATCCTTCTCTCCAGAGGGAGAGGTTGGAGGATCCTTCCTTCTGGTGGTGGAGGTTGGAGGGTTGGGTGGGTTTCTGGGGGACATCAGGGGTTGGGAAACTCGGGGAGAACCTCACAGAGGTCCCCGAGGAGGTGGAGGGAGGGATGGAGATGGAGGGAGGGGGAGGTTGGAGCATCCTTGAGGTTGGAGCATCCTTGAGGTTGGAGCATCCTTCCCTCCACTGATCAAGGAGGTGTCAGGATGGTGAGACCCCATCTGAAGAGGGTTGGGAGGGCTCTTGGGGGACATCAGGGGTTGGGAAACTTGGGGAGAACCTCACAGAGGTCCCCCAGGAGGCGGAGGGAGGGATGGAGATGGAGGGAGGTGGAGGTTGGAGCATCCTTCCCTCCACTGATCAAGGAGGTGTCAGGATGGTGAGACCCCATCTGAAGAGGGTTGGGTGGGCTCCTGGGGGACACCAGGGGTTGGCCAACCCGTGTCCAGGGTGGCTCTGTCACCCCACAAACCCCAACTCATCCCACGACCTCCATTCCACCGGGAATCCCATCCCGGACGGCTCAAAACTCATCCGATTCCCTCCCAATCCTCTCTCCAGGAGGTGGCTTGGAAGACCCACTCCCTGCTGAAGCTTTTTTTTTCCTCCTCGCAGTGAAAAGTGAGGAGGAGGATGGTGGCCATTCCCACGGCAAAGGAAGTGAGGAAAACAAGGAGCAGAAACGCTCCAAACGCCCTCGGACCATCCTGACCACCCAGCAGCGCCGGGCGTTCAAAGCTTCCTTTGAGGTCTCCTCCAAACCTTGCAGAAAGGTACCAGGAGCTCATTGGACCCCAATTTTTTTTTTTTGGGAATATTTTAAGTGGGACTTGAAAAAGTTTTGATTCAGCTCTCCTGACTTTTTTGGACAGGTCAGAGAGACCCTGGCAGCCGAGACGGGGTTGACGGTGCGGGTGGTGCAGGTTTGGTTCCAGAACCAAAGAGCCAAGGTGAGTGAGTGAAGGTTTTTGGGGATAAAAATGGGGTTTGGAGGTGCCCAAAGTATCAAACGTCCTCATCCAACCCAAAGTTAAACTTGGAATTGTTGGGAGGAAGGGAAAAAAACACCCAGAGGTGCTCCAGAAGGTGTAGGAAAAGCTTAAGGAGAAATAGGGAAAGAAAAATCGTGTTTTAGGGGTAAAATTTTTCACATCCTTTTTTTTTTATTTTAATTTTTTATTTTAATATTAATATTTATTTTAATATTTATTCTAATTTAATATTAATTATTTATTTTAATATTTATTTATTTTAATTATTCTTAGTCTCATCCTACTTGCTTTTCCTACCTCTTTTTCCTTCCTACGTGCTGAGGATTTCCCACTTCTTTCTCCTGGAAGTTGGGACCTCTTGAATTTTGCAGAGTTTAAAGGTGAAACAGGAAAAAAGTGGCTTGAAAAAAACCAAATCCTGAGGATTTGGAACTGGAAAAGGCACCTCCCAAAAAGCCAATGGGGCCTCTGTTCCCTTCCCATTGCTTGGGAACACTTCAGGGAACACTTCAGGGAAGATTTTAGGGAAGATTTTAGGGAAGATTTTAGGGAAGATTTTAGGGAAGATTTTAGGGAAGATTTTAGGGAAGATTTTAGGGAAGATTTTAGGGAAGATTTTAGGGAAGATTTTAGGGAAGATTTTAGGGAAGATTTTAGGGAATATTTCAGGGAACCCGAATCCCAAGCTCCCCCTCTCCCTGCAGATGAAGAAAATCGCCCGGAGGCAGCAGCAGCAGCAGCAGCAGCAGCAGCACCAGGACCAGGAGCAGCTGGGACCCCCCAGGCTGGGGACAGGGAGGGGGACAGGACGGAGCAGCAGGCAGAGCAACGATGACAGCGAAGGTGAGGGGACAGCAGGGGACAGCAGGGGACAGCAGGGGATGGAGGGGACAGCAAGGGACAGTAAGGGACAGGAGGGGATGGAGGGGACAAGAGGGGATGGAGGGGACAGCATGGGACAGGAAGGGACAGCAGGGGACAGGAGGGGATGGAGGGAATGGAAAGGATGGAGGGGACAGCAAGGGATGGAGGGGACAGAAGGGGATGGAGGGGATGGAAGGGACAAGAGGGGATGGAGTGGGCAGCAGGGGACAGGAGGGGACAGGAGGGGATGGAGGGGACAGGAGGGGATGGAGGGGACAGGAGGGGATGGAGGGGACAGGAGGGGATGGAGGGGACAGCAGGGGACAGGAAGGGACAGGAGGGGACAAGAGGGGATGGAGGGGATGGAAGGGACAAGAGGGGATGGAGTGGGCAGCAGGGGACAGGAGGGGATGGAAGGGACAGGAGGGGATGGAGGGGACAGCAAGGGACAGCAGGGGACAGGAGGGGACAGCAAGGGATGGAGGGCACAGCAGGGGATGGAGGGGACAGGAGGGGAGAGAAGAGGATGGAGGGGATGGAGGGGACAGGAGGGGACAGCAAGGGATGGAGAGGACAGCAGGGGACAGGAGGGGATGGAGGGGATGGAGGGGACAGCCAAGGGCACCTGGGCTGGTGGGAGGTGTCCCTGCCCATGGGAGATGTTTGGAACTGGATGAGCTTTGGATCATGGAATGGTTTGGGTTGGAAGGGACCATGGAGCCCCCTTGGATGATCCATGAGATGATCCTGGAGGTCTCCAAGTCCAGGAGGGATGGGGCTGGGAGCAGCCTGGGAGGTGTCCCCACCACTGGAAAAAGGATGGAAGTGGATGACCTTCAGATCATGGAATGGGTTGGGTTGGAAGGGACCTTGGAGCCCCCTTGGATGATCCATGAGATGATCCTGGAGGTCTCCAAGGTGCAGTTGGATGGGATTGGAGCACCCTGGGCTGTGGGAAGTCCCTTCCCATGGCAGGGGGTGACACTGGGTGAGGCTTCAGGTCCCTTCCCACCCAACCCATTCCCTGGGTGCCATTTTGGAGAAGACCACGGGGTCTTTTTTTTTTTTTTTTTTTTTTTGGTTTTCCTGCCTCCCACCACTTTTTTTTTTTTGTTGTTGTTCCCACCCCACTTCTCCTACAACCCTGGGCCCCAAGGTGACCAAAAGGCCTCACCCTGCAATCCCCAACATTCGGGTGACAAAAAGGCCTCAGCCATCCCATTCCTTGTGTCTGCAGATGGTGGAAGTGTCCATGGCTTGGATGGGCTCATGGTTCCTTATCCCAGGATATCCCACCAGCAGCTCCTGCCCCTGGAACAGAACAACTTCAGCACGGATTTGTACAGACAGGGCCTGACCCCACCCCAGCTCCCTGGGGACCATCTGCATCCCTACGGTAGGAAATTATCCCTTCCCTGCAGGAAAAACCCAACTCTGTCCAAGACTTGGGTGTTCTGATGCTTTTTTTCCCTTTTTTTTTTTTGGTGGGGTCTCCATCCCACGTGGAACGTTTTGGGGAGGGGGAAAGGAGTGGGAGGTTTTGGGGGGTTTTGTGGAAAAGGGGTTGGAGTGGGTCCAGGTGGCCAAGAGGGATGGGGAAGGGGTGGAGAATGTGGAGAAAGGGGTGGAGAAGATGGAAGGGGATGGAGGACATGGAGAAGGATCTGGAGAACGTGGAGAAGGGGGTGGAGAAGATGGAGAAAAGGGTGGAGAATATGGAAAAGGGGATGGAGAACATAGAAGGGGATGGAGAAGGGGATGGAGAAGATGGAGAAGATGGAGAAGGGGTGGAAAAGATGGAGAAGGGGTGGAGAACATGGAAGGGAGTGGACAATATGGAGAAAGGGGATGGAGAAGATGGAGAAAAGGGTGGAGAACATGGAGAAGGGGATGGAGAAGATGGAGAAGGGGTGGAGAACATGGAGAAGGGGTTGGAGAACATGGAGAAAAGGGTGGAGAATATGGAGAAAGGGGATTGAGAATATGGAAGTGGATGGAGAATATGGAGAAAGATCTGGAGAACGTGGAGAAAGGGATGGGGAAGAAGGAGAAGGGATGGGGAAGAAGGAGAAGGGATGGGGAAGAAGGAGAAGGGATGGAGAAGAAGGAGAAGGGATGGAGAAGAAGGAGAAGGGATGGAGAAGAAGGAGAAAGGGATGGAGAAGAAGGAGAAAGGGATGGAGAAGAAGGAGAGGGGGCACCCCCAAGGCTTCCATAATTCCGAGCTTCTAAAGCTGCAGGTGGGGTCACCTCCTGCCCTGCTGCCCCTGCTCCCGCTCTCCCCCTTCTCCTTCCCAACTTTTCTCCTTTTCCAGACTCGGAAGGAGTTTTCCAGGACCTGGACAGTGAGAGCATCAACCACCTGGGGGACTGTTTGCTCTCAGCCCCTGAAGCCAACCTCCTCCCAGCCCGGGTGGGCAACCCCATCGATCGACTCTACTCCATGCAGAGCTCCTACTTCACCTCCTGACCCCCCCTGGGAAGCAGCTCCCAGGATCAGGAAAATCCCAGATGGATTCCACTTCCAAGCCCTTCCAACCCCAAGCATCCCAGGAGTCTCCTGAAAATTTACTTGGGGTTGACCCAGCAAAAAATTCGGGGGTTTTGAGCCCAAAAACTCAAGGAGTTTGAGGTCCCTCAAACCCCAAGAATCCCAGGAATCCCTGAAAATTAATTTGGGTTTGACCCAGCTGGATTTGGGGGTTTTTGTCCCAAAAACTGGAGGAGTTCGAGGTCCCTCCAACCCCAAGAATCCCAGGAATCCCTGAAAAATAACTTGGATTTGACCCAGCACAAATTTGGGGGTTTTTAGCCCCAAAATGCGAGGAGTTTGAGGTCCCTTCAACCCCCAAGAATCCCAGGAATCTCTGAAAATTTACTTGGGGTTGACCCAGCACAAATTTGGGGGTTTTTGTCCCAAAAACTGGAGGAGTTTGAGGTCCCTTCAACCCCCAAGAATCCCAGGAATCTCTGAAAATTTACTTGGGGTTGACCCAGCACAAATTTGGGGGTTTTTGTCCCAAAAACTGGAGGAGTTTGAGGTCCCTTCCACCCCCAAGAATCCCAGGAATCCCTGAAAAATAACTTGGATTTGACCCAGCACAAATTTGGGGGTTTTTAGCCCCAAAACTGGAGGAGTTTGAGGTCCTTTCCACCCCCAAGAATCCCAGGAATCCCTGAAAATTAATTTGGGTTTGACCCAGCTGGATTTGGGGGTTTTTAGCCCCAAAAACTGGAGGAGTTTGAGGTCCCTTCAACCCCCAAGAATCCCAGGAATCCCTGAAAAATAACTTGGATTTGACCCAGCACAAATTTGGGGGGTTTTGCCCCAAAAACTGGAGGAGTTTGAGGTCCTTTCCAACCCCAAGAATCCCAGGAATCCCTGAAAATTAATTTGGGTTTGACCCAGCTGGATTTGGGGGTTTTTAGCCCAAAACTGGAGGAGTTTGAGGTCCCTCCAACCCCAAGAATCCCAGGAATCCCTGAAAATTAATTTGGGTTTGACCCAGCAAAAATTTGGGGGTTTTTAGCCCAAAACTGGAGGAGTTTGAGGTCCTTCCAACCCCAAGAATCCCAGGAATCCCTGAAAATTAATTTGGGATTGACCCAGCAAAAATTTGGGGGTTTTTAGCCCCAAAACTGGAGGAGTTTGAGGTCCTTTCCACCCCCAAGAATCCCAGGAATCCCTGAAAATTAATTTGGGTTTGACCCAGCTGGATTTGGGGGTTTTTGTCCCAAAAACTCAAGGAGTTTGAGGTCCTTTCCAACCCCAAGAATCCCAGGAATCCCTGAAAATTAATTTGGGTTTGACCCAGCACAAATTTGGGGGTTTTTAGCCCCAAAACTGGAGGAGTTCGAGGTCCCTCCAACCCCCAAGAATCCCAGGAATCCCTGAAAATTAATTTGGGATTGACCCAGCAAAAATTTGGGGGTTTTTAGCCCAAAAATGCGAGGAGTTTGAGGTCCCTTCAACCCCCAAGAATCCCAGGAATCTCTGAAAATTTACTTGGGGTTGACCCAGCACAAATTTGGGGGTTTTTAGCCCAAAACTGGAGGAGTTTGAGGTCCTTCCAACCCCAAGAATCCCAGGAATCCCTGAAAATTAATTTGGGTTTGACCCAGCTGGATTTGGGGGTTTTTACCCCAAAAACTTCAGGAGTTTGAGGTCCCTCCAACCCCAAATGTTCTCTCCAGCCTCAACTGAGGTTTTTTTTATTATTATAATAATTTTTTTTGCATGTATAATAATTAAAAAAAAAAAAAATAATAAAAAAGCAAAGTGTGGGTGGAAACCTGAAGTTTCCTTCCTGAAGCCCCAGGGAAATTTTGGGGATTTTCTCCCTTTTTTTTTTTTTTTTCAGGATTTGGTGCCTGGAAGTTCAATTTTTCTTTGGAATTTGGTTTTTAGGGCTTTGTCTTCCAGGATTGAAAATTTTGGGGGAAGGAGGTGAAAGTCCCAAAGGGACCCAGGGAGGGGCTGGAGGGGGGGAGAAAAAGGAGGAAAAGGTGATGGGGAGGAGGGGCTGAAACCTTAAAAAAAAAAAAAAAAAAAAAAAAAAAAAATGGAATGAAATAAAATGAAAGTAAAAAATAAAATTAAGAAATGAAATAAAAAAATAAAATAACATTTAAAAAATAAAATAAAATATTAAAAAATAAAAATACAAATACAAATAAAATAAAAATACAAATAGAAATAAAAAAGAAAATAAAATTAAAAAAAAATAAAAACCCATAAAGATACAAATACAAATAAATAAAATAAAATAAAAATACAAATAAAATAAAAGAAATAAAAATAAAAAATGAAAATCAAATTAAAAAATAAAAAGAATACAAATGCAAATACAATAAAATAAATAAAAAATAAAAATAAAAAATACAAATAAAATAAAAATTTAAAAAAAACAAATAAAAATAAAAAATATAAATAAAATAAAAATACAAATAAAATAAAAATTAAAAAAATACAAGTACTAATAAAAAAAATACAAATAAAAATACAAATAAAAATGAAAATAAAATAAAAAATACAAATACAAATAAAACAAAAAATAAAAATAAAAATAAAAAAAGAAAATAAAATTAAAAAATAAAAAGAAAATACAAATACAATAAAATAAAATAAAAAATAAAAATTAAAAAATAAAATTACAATTAAAAAATAAAAAGAAATAATACAAATACAAATAAAAATAAGAATAAATAAAATAAAAATACAAAAATAAAAATGCAAATAAACTAAAAATTAAAAAAAATACAAGTAGAAAAATGGAAAAATGGATAAATGGATGGAAAAATGGATGGAAAAATGGATAAATGGATGGATTTGGGCTCAGCCAGGAGTTGTCCCAACTCAGCAATTTCCTTTCCCTCTTCCCAGAGTTCAACTCTGCCCAGCTGGAAAATCCAAGATTTTCCAAGAACCCAGGTGAAGGCTGAGACTGAAAAACAAGGATGAATGAATGTTGGGAATGGGGCAGGAACCTCTGGGATTTTTCCACTGATTATTATTATTATTATTATCCCACTTTTTAAATTAATTATTATTATTATTTTCCCCCTAATTACAGCCCAGAAAAATTTTTCCCTGGGAGCTGGACTCTTTATTCCCCCAAGGAAGAGCCTCCCACCCCCCGTGCCTTGGAAGTTGGAGCAGTGAGTGCTCCCAAATCCACAGTTTTGCCACTGGAGGGATTTTTTCCCAAATCCACGTTTTTTTCCACTGGAAGAGAACTCCCTCTGCTGTCCTAAAGCAGCAGAAGACCCGGGGTGACCCCTCCTCACAGCACCCCCCCAATTTTTCCAAACAAAGCAGGATCCCTGGGATCCAGCCAGCTCAGAGCAACTTCCAGCAGCAGTGGGATTTTTCTGGGAAAAGGCAAAACTGGGTCTGGATCTTGAAAAATTCTGTTTTTTTGGGTTTTTTTTTTTATTTATGGGGATGAAGGAAAATTCGGTGTTTTGTTACCAGAAGTGTCAAAAAAAAAAAAAAAGAAGGAAAGGGTTAAACTGAGCTTTTGGTTCTTCTTTCAGCACAGCTGGAGGGGGGTGCTGATCCTTGGGTGTCACTTCCAACCCAGTTTTCCAATTTCTTTCCCAAATTTTCAGAGGCAACTCAGCAGGAAGAGCCCAGAGGGGAGTCCTGAGGCATCAGGAAGGCTCCAAAAGAGTCCAGAGACAAAACCAGCACCAAGAAAACCACATCCCAGGGGAATTCTTCCCATTCCAGAGGGGAAAAGTCAACCCAAGGTGTGCTCCAGAGGGAAGTTTTTCAGCCAGTGCCCCTCTGAAAAAAAGAAACAAATCAAAAATAAAACAAAATGGCAGAAATAAAAGTTTCAGGTGGGCTCTGGGTGTTATGGGAGAGGAGTCTGAGGCGAACTCAGGGGATCTCTACCTGCCCAGGGGATTTTCTGCACTTCCCCAGCTCCCTCCTGGTGCTTTCTGCCTGCTCAGAAATGGACCTGAGCTCCAAGTGGCTCCAGAAATCTTTTTACAAAGCTCTTCAAGCAAGGACTGCAAATTGATTGACCCCAAAAAAACATCTCTGGACCACCCAGAACCCAGCCAGGGGGGTTTGGAAACCACCAGAGAAGGAGATTCCAGAACCTCTCAAACTGTTCTCATAAAAATGTTCTTTCTAAATCCCAAAAAAACCCAAAAAAAAACCCCAAAACCAAGACTTAGATCCATCAGAGTTGAAAGGAACCTCTGGAGATGATGGAGTCCAACCAGGAACCCATCCAGGGGGTTTGGAAGCCTCCAGAGAAGGAGATTCCAGAACCTCTCATGGCCCAGAAGTTTCTTTTCACATTGTGGTGGAACTTCCAAACCTTCTCCTTCCAACCTTTCCCATGGATGTCCCCCAACTCTGTCCCCAAACCACCCAGAACCCATCCAGGGGGTTTGGAAGCCTCCAGAGAAGGAGATTCCAGAACCTCTCATGGCCCAGAAGTTTCTCCTCAGCTTGAGGTGGAATTTCCAACCTCCAACCTTTCCCCAAGGATGTTCCCTTCCCTCTCCTGGTGCTTGGGGCTCTTCCCAGGGACTCTCCCCTTGGCCTTCCTGAACTTCAGGAGCTCCATCAGCAATCCCAGAACTCTCAGGGTTGGAAGGGACCCCTGGAGCTCCCCCAGAACCCATCCAGGGGGGGTTGGAAGCCTCCAGAGAAGGAGATTCCAGAACCTCTCATGGCCCAGAAGTTTTCTCCTCAGGTTGAGGTGGAATTTCCAACCTTCTCCCTTCAACCTTTCCCCATGGATGTCCCCAAAACTGTCCCCAAACCACCCCAGAACCCATCCAGGGGTGGTTTGGAAGCCTCCAGAGAAGGAGATTCCAGAACCTCTCCCCACCCTGAGCTCCCTCCCCCTCCCAGTCAGAAATTTCTCCTCAGCTTGAGGTGGAACTTCCCATTTTCCAGCTCGGGGATTGGGAGAAATGTGTGGAAACCCCCAATTCCCGAGGGAATCTCCATGGAAAGCAGCTCTGGAAGTGTCCCCAGCTCCTGCTCCTTACCTCAGGGTTTCACTTGGTCAGCACAGAGCAGGAAGGCTTTGACCTGGGGGCTGCAGCTGAGGACAGAAGTTGGGTTCTGCTTCAGGCACTGCTCGAAGGCAGCGAAGGGCTCGGAGCATTCCTGACGGATCCTCTGGACAATGGGGCTGTGGGAAAACCCCCAGGAGAGAGGAAAATTCCTTGGGAAGGAGGCTCTGGGATCCCCAGCTTCCCAAAATCCCAAATCCCTCCAGTCTGGCCAGCAGAGCCTCTTCTCCAGGGAGAAGAGGTCACCCCCAGCTCCCTCCAGCTTCCTGGAAGAGGACAGGGGACAATCCTGAGGGACACAAAACGAGGCCACCAGGCTTGGGGACAACCCCAGGGACATCTTGGGAGCTGCAAGGGACAAACCCCAAGGGACAGAAGTGACCTGAGGCCACCAGGAGGTCCAGGGGACAATCCTGAGGGACACAAATGAAGCCACCAGGCTTGGGGACAGCACCAGGGACATCCTGGGAGCTCCAGGGGACAATCCTGAGGGACACAAATGAAGCCACCAGGCTTGGGGGACAACCCCAGGGACATCTTGAGAGCTGCAAGGGGACAACCCCAAGGGACAGAAGTGACCTGAGGCCACCAGGAGGTCCAGGGGACAATCCTGAGGGACACAAATGAAGCCACCAGGCTTGGGGACAGCACCAGGGACATCCTGGGAGCTCCAGGGGACAATCCTGAGGGACACAGAGTGACCTGAGGCCACCAGGAGGTCCAGGGGACAATCCTGAGGGACACAAACGAGGCCACCAGGCTTGGGGACAACCCCAGGGACATCTTGAGAGCTGCAAGGGACAACCCCAAGGGACAGAAGTGACCTGAGGCCACCAGGAGGTCCAGGGGACAATCCTGAGGGACACAAATGAAGCCACCAGGCTTGGGGACAACCCCAGGGACATCTTGGGAGGTCCAGGGGACAATCCTGAGGGACACAGAGTGACCTGAGGCCACCAGGAGGGTCCAGGGGACAATCCTGAGGGACACAAATGAAGCCACCAGGCTTGGGGGACAACCCAGGGACATCGTGGGAGCTCCAGGGGACAATCCCGGGTCCCTGCAGGTGCCGGGGGTCCCGTGTCCCCTCCCCCACTCACTGTTCGGCCGCACAGCGGGTGACATCGAGGCGGAGGTGGTGACAATGGCGCTGCCAGGACTCGGGGTTGGTGGCCACGCAGCGCCCGTAGAGCTCCATCTGGTGGCGGCAGTGACGGGAGGTGACAGCCAGGGCTGCCAGCCTGGGGGGAGGGGACACGGCACTGGGGACGTGGGGACAGGGGACGTGGGGAGGGGACACGGCACTGGGGACGTGGGGACAGGGGACGTGGGGAGGGGAAATGGGAAGAAAGGGAAAGGGAAAGGGAAAGGGAAAGGGAAAGGGAGGAGGAGGGAAAGGGAAAGGGAAAGGGAAAGGGAAGGGAAAGGGAAGGGAAAGGGAAGGGAAAGGAAAGGAAAGGAAAGGAAAGGGAAAGGAAAGGAAAGGGAAGGGGAAGGGAAGGGAAGGGAAAGGGAAAGGGAAAGGGAAGGGAAAGGGAAGGAAAGGGAAAGGGAAAGGGAAGGGAAAGGGAAAGGAAGGGAAAGGGAAAGGGAAAGGGAAAGGGAAGGGAAGGGAAAGGGAAAGGGAAAGGGAAAGGGAAAGGGAAAGGGAAAGGGAAAGGGAAGGGAAAGGAAAGGGAAGGGAAAGGGAAAGGGAAAAGGAAAAGGAAGGAAAAGGAAGGAAAAGGCTCAGGCCCCCCTCTCCCCCTCGCCCCTCACTCACATTCCTCCCTCTCCCCCTCCTCCTCCTCCTCCTCCGCCGCCATCTCCTCCCACGTCATCTCCGCGCGACACTCTCCGGGGCCTCTTTCCCGCTCTGACGCCTCCTCCGCTGCCTCCCCGCGTCGCAGCTTTCTGACGTCACGGTCCTGTCAGGAGATGGCGGCGGCCGGGCCGGACGAGCTCCTCTCCTCCGTCACCCTTTACCGGCGGCGCCCACGGCTCCTCCACGGCACCGTCCTCCCCTTCGTGGCCGGGCTCTACCCGGCTTGGTTGTGGCTGTGGGGGGCCGCGGCTTTGGGCCGCTTGGGAGGCGGCGGCGGGAGGGGAGGAAGAGGAAGGAGGAGGAGGAGGAGGGGAAGGCTCTCCCGTTCCCGCTTTCCCTGAAGCTGCGGTCCTGAGCCTGGTGGCTCTCGCCGGGCTCCATCTCCTGACGGCTCTCTCCGGGTTGTGGTCGGTTCACGCTCATTGCGCCCTCACCTGCGTCCGGGTGAGTCCGGGAAAAACCTCAGGGAAAAGCAGGAAAAATGGTGGAAGAGACCTGGAAGTCCCCCACCCCCTTTCCCCGCACGCTTCCAGGGATGGATGGGGCTTCCCAAAGTCCCTCCCTGGGCTTTGAATCCATTCCCACTGCTTCCCAAAGATCCCACTGCTTCCCAAAGATGCCACCACTTCCCCAGGCAGCCCATTCCAGTGCCTGATTCCCTCTGGGATTCCCAGATCCAGCTTTTTTGTAGCTCCTGGAGCTTCTTCTGCTCCCCCCTGACCCATGGGGGTGGTTGAGAAATAGGGGGAGGGGGTTTGGATCCCAATTTCCCATTGGAATCTCCCTCCCTGGGCTTTGAATCCATTCCCACTGCTTCCCAAAGATCCCACCACTTCCCCAGGCAGCCCATTCCAGTGCCTGATTCCCTCTGGGATTCCCAGATCCAGCTTTTTTGTAATCCCTGGAGCTTGGGGATGGTTGAGAGTTGGGTTTGGGGTGGATTTGGATTTTCCCTGGCAGGGATTGGGGTTTTTTTTGGCTCTTTCCTTGAGTTTGAATCCACTTTTTTTGGGATTTTGGGGATTTCTTCTCATTCCACCTCCCTCCTGGTGCCATTTCCGTGTCAATTTTTTTTTTTTTTTCCCCTCTTTTCAGGAACCTTGTCCTAAGAAAGCCACCTTGGCCAAAGTGGTGCCAACTCCAAACAATGGATCTGTGGAATTGGTTCCTCTCCACAGGGATCAGGTGAGGCCACAGGGATGAGAATTTTGGGATCACCACCAGATTCCCACTTTTGCACTTCAAAAACTGGGAAATTCAAACAAAAAAAAATAAAAAAAAAAAAATCAACTTGCTTAATTCCAAAAGGTGTTTCCCAGCAGAACCACACCAGGCTTAATTAAAGGATTGGGAATTCTTTTCTTTGGAGTCTGCCCAACTTCTGGGATTTTTTTTTTTTCCCTTTTTTTCTGCAGGGTGAGGATGGGCAGGAGGCTCTCTCCTTTGAATTCCAGAAAATCAAATATTCCTATGAAGCAGATGGCAAGAAACAGTTTCTCCCTGTTGCTTTCCCTGTGGAACATCCTCTTTTCTACTACCAGAATTCCAGAGGTTACCAGGAAGACAAAGAAATCCGAGCAGCTGAGAAAAAATATGGGACAAACAAGTGAGTTTTCCAGGCTCAGATCCCTCTGAGGGAAAAAAAAACCACCCAGGTTGGGTTCTTTTTAAAAAAAATAACAATAAAAATTCAATTTTTCTTGGAATTTCTTCCAGAATCATCTCCAGTGATTCCTTTAGAGGAAGAGAGTGGGGTCAGACCCAGGGGATTCCTCCAGGATTGGGTTAAAAATGGGAATAAAAATGGGAATAAATTACAGAGGGGAAGCAAAATCATTGGGAATGGTGAATTCTGAGGGGAAAAGGGAAACTCTGGGTGGTCTGGCTCTGACTCCAGAGGCTGTGGGTGGTTTCTGGGTGTTTTTTGTCCTGAAAATCTGGGAGATTGGGATAAATTGAAGGATTTCAATCTTTCCCAGGGCTGAGATGGTGGTGCCAGAATTCCTGGAACTTTTTAAGGAAAGAGCAACTGCTCCCTTCTTCGTCTTCCAGGTAAAAAGAGCAAAGAAAAAAGAGCTGGGAGCTGCTTTTTCCTGATACCAGAAGGAGAGAATCCTTTAGGATTTTGCCTGGAAAGCTCCAAATGGGATTCTCATCCCTGAAAATCAGGAGAAAATCCTGATTTTTCTGGAAAAAAACCTGAGTTTTTTTCCTAACGCTCCCCCCGTTCCTCTTTCATTTGGGTTTTTTTTTTTCCCCTTTCCCTACAACGAAACCTCCCCCACCTCAGCTTCACCTGAAAGAACCCCTGGGAGTGGAATTTTCCTTTTTTTTGAGGGTAATTTAGGGGGTTTTGGTGTTCCAGGTGTTCTGTGTGGGGCTGTGGTGCCTGGATGAGTACTGGTACTACAGTGTCTTCACCCTCTCCATGCTGGTGGCTTTTGAGGCTTCCCTGGTCCAGCAGCAGATGAGAAACATGTCAGAAATCCGAAAAATGGGCAACAAACCCTACACCATCCAGGTCAGGCACCTCTTTTTTTCCTTTCCCTCTTTTTTTTTTGCTTTCCCTGTCCCAGAAGCTCCACAAAAACCTTTGGATTCCTCTCCAGGTTTACAGGAACAGGAAATGGCGTCCAATCTGCAGCGATGAGATCATCCCAGGGGACATCATCTCCATTGGTGAGGATTTGGGGTTTTCCCCCCCCCAAACCCACTCAAAATAATGCTCCAAACCTCCTGCTCTCTCCTGGGGGATTTGGGAGTTGGAAAAGCAGACTTTGGAGACACTTTGGATCTCCAGCCCCTTCCCCATGGTTTTCCATCCCTTTCCTCCATGTTCTCCATCCCCTTCCCTTGTAGTTTTCCATCCTTTTCCCCATGGTTTTCCATCCCCTTGCTTTATGGTTTTCCATCCCCTTTCCCCACAGTTTTCCATCCCCTTTCCCTATGGTTTTCCATCCCTTTCATCCATCCTTTTCCTCTATCCCTCTCCTCCATGTTTTCCATCCCCTTTCCCTATGGTTTTCCATCCCCTCCCCCCATGGTTTTCCGTCCCCTTTCCCCACAGTTTTCCATCCCTTTCCCTATGGTTTTCCATCCTCTTCCTCCATGTTTTCCATCCTTTTCCCTATGGTTTTCCATCCCCTTCCTTTATGGTTTTCCATCCCCTTTCCCCACAGTTTTCCATCCCCTTTCCCTATGCTTTTCCATCCCTTTCCCCAGGGTTTTCCATCCCTTTCCTCCATCCCTTTCCTCCATCCCTCTCCTCCGTGTTTTCCACCCCTTCCCCTATTGTTTTCCATCCCCTTTCCCTCTGATTTTCCATCCCCTTCCCCCATGGTTTTCCATCCTTTTCCCTATGGTTTTCCATCCCCTTCCCCCATGGTTTTCCACCCCCTTTCCCTATGCTTTTCCATCCTTTTCCCTATGTTTTTCCATCCTCTTTCCCTGTGGTTTTCCACCCCCTTCTTTTATGGTTTTCCATCCCCTTTCCCCAGGGTTTTCCATCCCCTTTCCCCATGGTTTTCCATCCCCTTTCCCTATGGTTTTCCATCCCTTTCCTCCATCCCTTTCCTCCATCCCTCTCCTCCGTGTTTTCCACCCCTTCCCCTATTGTTTTCCATCCCCTTTCCCTCTGATTTTCCATCCCCTTTCCCTATGGTTTTCCATCCCCTTCCTTTATGGTTTTCCACCCCCTTTCCCTATGCTTTTCCATCCTTTTCCCTATGGTTTTCCATCCTCTTTCCCTGTGGTTTTCCACCCCCTTCTTTTATGGTTTTCCATCCCCTTTCCCCACAGTTTTCCATCCCCTTCCCCTATTGTTTTCCATCCCCTTTCCCTCTGATTTTCCATCCCCTTCCCCCATGGTTTTCCATCCTTTTCCCCTGTGGTTGAAGGGAAGGTTGGATGGGGCTTGGAGCAACCTGGGACTTGTCCCTGCCCATAGCAGATGATTGGAACTGGATGATCTTAAGATCATGGAATATTTTGGGTTGGAAAAACCCATGGATCCCCTTGGATGATCCAGGAGATGATCCTGGAAGTGGCTGCCCCATCCCTGGAAGTCTCCGAGGCCGCCTTGGGAGCCACCGGGGCTGGTGGGAGCTGTCCCTGCCTGTCTCAGGGGTTGGAATTGGGATGGGCTCCAAGGTTCCTTATGACTCCAAAGCATCCTGGAATTCCAGAGGCTGTTATTCCCGTTTTCCTGAGGTTTCCATGTGCTCCCTACAGGTCGCTCTCCCCAGGAGAACCTGGTGCCCTGTGACGTCCTCCTGCTGCGCGGCCGCTGCATCGTGGATGAAGCCATGCTGACTGGGGAGTCTGTGCCCCAGATGAAGGTCTGGCAAGTGCCTTCCCTGCTTTTCCTTTAATTTTCCCAGCTGGAAAAATCCAAATCTTCCCAGAGAAGCTTTGGAAGGGAGCTCTGGAAAGCAGGGAATCCAACCAAAGCAGCATCACCTCGGGCAAAACGCCCGGGACACGTCCAAGGGGGGTTGGAAGGTTGGGTGGGCAGGGACACATCCCAAGGGATTCCAAGCTTTATCCAGCCTGGATTTGGATACATCCAGGGATGGAGCAGGCACAGCTGCTCCTGGGCAAGCTCTTGGCATCCTCACAGGAAGGAATTTGCTCCTGTTGTCTGAATCTGGAAGTTTCTTGGGCTCCCACTCCTGAGCCCTGAGAAGGAAAGGTGAAGGAAAAAAGGGAAAGGGGAAAAAAAAAGATAAAGGAAATGAAAAGGTAAAGATTGAAAGTAAAAAGAGAAAGGAAAGGAAAAGGTAAAGATAAAGATAAAAGGTAAGGATAAAAAAAAAATAAAGCAAATAAAGAAAAAGGGAAAGACTGAAAAAAAAGGTAAAACAGTTAAAGAAAGAGGTAAAGATAAAGAAAAAAGGTAAAGATGAAGAAAAGAGGTAAAGATAAAGATAAAGCAAATAAAGAAAAAGGGAAAGATTAAAAAAAAGGTAAAACAGTTAAAGAAAGGTAAAGATAAAGAAAAAAGGTAAAGAAAAAAGGTAAAGATAAAGAAAAGAGGTAAAGATAAAGATAAAGCAAATAAAGAAAAAGGGAAAGATTAAAAAAAAAGGTAAAACAGTTAAAGAAAAAGGTAAAGATTAAAAAAAAGCAAGTAAAGGAAAAGCTAAAGGTAAAGTAAGATAAAAAAAGGTAAAGGTGAAAAAAGATAATGCAAAGAAAAAGGTAAAGATAAAGAAAAAAGGTAAAAATAAAAAAAGATAAATAAAGAAAAAAGGAAAGATTAAAAAAAAAGGTAAATCAGTCAAAGAAAAAGGTAAAGATTAAAAAAAAGCCAGTAAAGGAAATGGTAAAGGGAAAATAAGATAAAGAAAAAGATAAAGATAAGAAAAGACAATGCAAAGAAAAAGGTAAAGATAAAGAAAAAAGGTAAAGATAAAAAAAGGTAAAGATAAAAAAAGATAAAGCAAACAAAGAAAAAGGGAAAGATTAAAAAAAAAGGTAAAGCAGTTAAAAAAAAAGGTAAAGATTAAAAAAAGCAAATAAAGGAAAAGGTAAAGGTAAAATAAGATTAAAAAAAGGTAAAGATGAAAAAAGATAATGCAAAGAAAAAGGTAAAGATGAAGAAAAAAATCCAAGAAAAAGGTAAAGATAAAAAGATAAAGCAAATAAAAAGGTAAAGATAAAAAAAACCAAGATAAAGCAAATAAAGAAAGAGATTTTTGAGGCCTTTTCCCTGGGTGCTGTTGTGTCACCAATAATTTCTGGTCAAATTCCACTAAGACCCAGTTCAAAACTAAACAAGGAAATAAAAAGAGTAATAAAAAAAAGGTGGAGTCCTCCCTTCCTTGGATTATTCTGAATAATCTCCATGTCTCTGAGGAAAGACCTCCCAGGATCAGGACAAGCAACAAAAAACCTTGATTTTCCTTCTTCCTGGGTCAAATTCCACCAAGACCCAGTTCAAAATCAAACAAGAAAATAAAAAAAAAACTAAATAAAAGGTGGAATCCTTCCTTTCTTGGATTATTCTGAATATTTTTATCTCCATGTCTCTGTGAGGAAACACAGACAAGCAAAAAGGACAAGGAGAAAAAAAACCTTGAAGTTTCTTTTTTCCTGGCTGTGATTTTGGGTTTTTTTGGGTTTTTTTTTTTTTGGTTTTTTTTGACCTGCAGGAGCCAGTGGAGGAGCTGAATCCAGAACATGTCCTGGACATGCAGGCAGATTCCAGACTCCACATCATCTTTGGGGGAACCAAAGTGGTGCAGCACATCCCACCCCAAAAAGCCAGCACAGGCCTGAAACGTGGGTACCCCCTCCCCAAAAAAACCTAAAAGGGGTTTTGATGCCTCTTTTGGGAAGGATCCACTCCTTTTTAGTCACCTCCATTAGCTGAAAATCATTAAATCTTAAAAATCTTCATCATCTTAATGATGCTGAGGTCTTCAAGTTAATTATCCCCCCCTCATTAGTGAGAGGAAAGGGTCTGGGAGAAGCCTGGGAAAGCTTTACACCAAATATTTATATTTTTTTTGTCTTTTTTTTTCCTCCAGCTGTGGATAATGGGTGTGTGGCCTATGCCCTGAGGACTGGATTCAACACCTCCCAGGTAAGGTGGGAAAATTCTGGGATGAAATCCTGATGAAACAGAGCAGGGGGAGAAGAGGAATAAGGGCTTGGAAGGAGGGGAATCAACAGGGTTGGTCTCTCTGTGTCAAAAAATCCATCTGCTCTGTGGTTTGGAAGCCTGGGACTTGGGATTCAGGGATCAGAGAATGGGAAGGGTTGGAAGGGACCTCTGGAGATCCTGGATCCAACCCCCTGGCACAGCAGGATCACCTTGGGATCACCCAGAACCCATCCAGGGGGGTTTGGAAGCCTCCAGAGAAGGAGATTCCAGAACCTCTCAAACTGTTCTCATAAAAACGTTCTTCTAATCCCCCAAAAAAACCCCAAAAATGGGATTTAGATCCATCAGAGTTGGAAAGGAACCTCTGGAGATGATGGAGTCCAACCAGGAACCCATCCAGGGGGGTTTGGAAGCCTCCAGAGAAGGAGATTCCAGAACCTCTCATGGCCCAGAAGTTTCTCCTCAGCTTGAGGTGGAATTTCCAACCTCCAACCTTTCCCCATGGATGTTCCCTTCCCTCTCCTGGTGCTTGGGGCTCTTCCCAGGACTCTCCCCTTGGCCTTCCTGAACTTCAGGAGCTCCATCAGCAATCCCAGAACTCTCAGGGTTGGAAGGGACCCCTGGAGCTCCCCCAGAACCCATCCAGGGGGGGTTGGAAGCCTCCAGAGAAGGAGATTCCAGGATCTCTAAAAATATTCTCATAAAAACATTCTTTCTAATCCCAAAAAAACCCAAAAAATGGGATTTAGAACGAGCAGAGTTGGAAAGGAACCTCTGGAGATGATGGAGTCCAACCAGGAACCCATCCAGGGGGGGGTTTGGAAGCCTCCAGAGAAGGAGATTCCAGAACCTCTCAAACTGTTCTCATAAAAATGTTCTTTCTAATCCCAAAAAACCCCCAAAAAACCCAAAAAATGGGATTTAGATCCAGCAGAGTTGGAAAGGAACCTCTGGAGATGATGGAGTCCAACCAGGAACCCATCCAGGGGGGTTTGGAAGCCTCCAGAGAAGGAGATTCCAGAACCTCTCATGGCCCAGAAGTTTCTCCTCAGCTTGAGGTGGAATTTCCAAACCTTCTCCTTCCAACCTTTCCCCATGGATGTTCCCAACTTTGTCCCCAAACCACCCAGAACCCATCCAGGGGGGGTTTGGAAGCCTCCAGAGAAGGAAACTCCAGGATCCAGGGCTCCCTCCCCCTCCCAGTCAGAAATTTCTCCCTGGATCTCCTTCCCACACTTTTCCAAGAGCTTTCTCCATGCTTCCAGTTGGATCTCCCCATCCTGTGGATCAGCTCCTGGTGATCCCTGAAATCCCCCTTTATCCCCTGGTTTTTTAAGGCTGATTCTTGGAAAAAAAGAGCTTGGAGGGGTTTGGGGGGAGACAACAAATTGGAGTGGGAGCTTTTTGAGTTAAAAATCCAAATTTCCAAGCAATGACCTAGCAAGGAGTTTGGGGTTTTTTTTTTTTTGGAACAGATTAATGATGGATCAGAGGATCCCAAGGGATCAGAATTCTCAGGCTCGGGCTCTAAAACCCCCCAGAATGTCTTTTAAGTGGATTTTAGAGAGATTTTGAACAAAATGCTGCCTGGAGGGGGCTTTTTCCCCTGAAGTTTTTTCTCCTCAGGGAAAATTGCTCCGTACAATCCTCTTTGGGGTGAAGAGAGTGACAGCCAACAACTTAGAGACCTTCATCTTCATCCTCTTCCTCCTGGTTTTTGCCATTGCTGCTGCAGCCTACGTCTGGATTGAAGGTGAGGGTTGGGGTTTTTTTTTTATTATTATTATTATTTTTTGGTTGTTTTTTGCCCCTTGCCTCTTTCCAGGTCTCCCAAGTTTCTGGGCAGGAGAAGTGAGGGAGAAATTTCCAAGCACTGGGTTGGGCTCCTCCAGTGTTTGGCTGGAGGGGCCCCCTCCCTGGATGTTTTCTTGCTCTCCCACCCCCTCCTGGGGCAGGCAGGGGGAGGAGGAGCTGCTCCCTTGGGGTTTTCCATCCCCTTTCCCTATAGTTTTCCATCCCCTTTCCCTGTGGTTTTCCATCCCCTTTCCCTATGGTTTTCCATCCCCTTTCCCTGTGGTTTTCCATCCCCTTTCCCTGTGGTTTTCCATCCCCTTTCCCTATGGTTTTCCATCCCCTTCTCTTGTAGTTTTCCATCCCCTTCCTTTATGCTTTTCCATCCCCTTCCTGCATATTCTTCATCCCCTTTCCCCGTGTTTTCCATCCCCTTTCCCTATGGTTTCCCATCCTTTTCCCTATGGTTTTCCATCCCCTTTCCCTATGGTTTCCCATCCTTTTCCCTATGGTTTCCCATCCTTTTCCCTATGGTTTCCCATCCTTTTCCCTATGGTTTCCCATCCCCTTTCCCTATGGTTTTCCATCCCTTTCCTCCATGTTCTCCATCCCCTTCCCCTGTGGTTTCCCATCCTTTTCCCTATAGTTTCCCATCCTTTTCCCTATAGTTTCCCATCCTTTCCCCTATGGTTTTCCATCCTTTTCCCTGTGGTTTTCCATCCCCCTCCCCTGTGGTTTCCCATCCTTTTCCCTATAGTTTCCCATCCTTTTCCCTATAGCTTCCCATCCTTTTCCCTATAGCTTCCCATCCTTTTCCCTATAGTTTCCCATCCTTTTCCCTATAGCTTCCCATCCTTTCCCCTATGCTTTTCCATCCCCTTCCCCCATGGTTTTCCATCCTTTTCCCCTGTGGTTGAAGGGAAGGTGGGATGGGGCTTGGAGCAACCTGGGAGTTGTCCCTTCCCATGGGAATTGTCCCTGCCTGGGGGGGCAGACAGGGGGAGGAGGAGCTGCTCAGCTCTTCCCTTTTCCATTCCCCAGGCACCAAGGATCCCAGCAGGAATCGTTACAAACTTTTCCTGGAATGCACTTTGATCCTGACCTCAGTTGTTCCTCCTGAACTTCCCATTGAGCTTTCCCTGGCTGTCAACACCTCCCTCATTGCCTTGGCCAAGCTCTGTGAGTACCCAAATCCAGGTTTTTGGGGTTTTTTTTTTCCTCTTTGGAAACCTCGGAGAGGAAACAGGAAAAGAGGGAGGAAAACGATTGGAATCTCCTCAGTGAAAAACTTCAGTGCCTGCTTTGAAATGGATCCCAAAAAAAGGGTGGGAAGGGAGAAACTCACCTGGAGGAGCAATGATCCCACAAGAGTGAGGTTTGGGGCCCTCAGGACAAGTTCTGGGGATTTTTCCCTCCCTTTTGTCCCTTTTTTCTGAAGCAGTGGTGAGAATTTGGGAGAAATTGGCCCCTCTGTGCCCTTGAATCCTGGGGTTGGGATTCTTATGATGAAAAGGGGCTGGAAAACCTGGAGAAAGGGGTGGAGAATATGGAGAAGGGATGGAAAACATGGAGAAGGGGATGGGGAACATGGAGAAGGGGTGGAGAACATGGAAAAAGGGATGGAGAATATGGAGAAGGGAAGGAGAACATGGAGAAAGGGGTGGAGAAGGGTTTGGAGAACAAGGAGAAAAGTTTGGAGAACATGGAAGGGGATTGAGAACATGGAGAAGGGGTTGGAGGACATGGAGAAAGGGATGGAGAACATGGAAGGGGTTGGAGAACATGGAGAAGGGGCTGGAGGACATGGGGAAGGGATGGAGAACAGGGAGAAAGGGATGGAGAACATGGAAGGGGATGGAGAAAGGTTTGGAGAACAAGGAAGGGGATTGAGAACATGGAGAAGGGGTTGGAGGACAAGGGAAGGGATGGAGAACATGGAGAAAGGGATGGAGAAAGGGATGGAGAATATGGAAAAGGTTTTGGAGAACTTCCAAGGAGCAGCTGAGGGCCCTGGGGGTGCTGCTCCTGGAGCAGAGGAAGCTGAGGGGAAACCTCCTGGCTCTCAGCAACCCCCTGAGAGGAGTTTGGAGCAGGGGGGGTCTCTGATCCCAAGGGAAAAGGGGAAGAGCCTCCAGTTGTGCCAGGGGAGGTTTAGGTTGGAGCTCAGGAGAAAACTCTTTCCTGAAAGGCTTCTCAGGGCCTGCTCAGGGCAGGGGTTGGAGGTCACATCCCTGGAGGGGTTTTCCAAAGCCTGGAGATGTTGTGCTGAGGGCCAGGGGGTGCTGGGGGAAGGGTTGGATCCTCCCAGATCTTTTCCAGCCCCAGGAATCCCGGGATTGAGTCAGACCAAGGGCTCCCTGCTCAGCCTGGGACTCTCTCACTCCCCAGTTTGGTTTCTCTTTTCCTTTCAAACACCACCAAACTTCACCCTGAGGACTTTGGTCTTCCTCAGAACTCCACCTTTCCAGCTCCTGCCTTAGGATCACAACCCCCAGAGATGCATTCACAACTTTTTGGGGGCTGATTTCTCCCCAAATCCTCCCTTTTTTTTTTTTTTTTTTTTTTCCTCCCAGATGTTTACTGCACAGAACCCTTCCGCATCCCCTTTGCTGGCAAAGTCCAAGTTTGCTGCTTTGACAAAACAGGGACCCTGACCAGTGACCACCTGGTGGTGAGAGGAGTTGCTGGGCTCAGGTGGGAATTTTTTTCCTGGGATTTGGGTTTTGGGGCACTGGGGGGAAGTCCTGAGGCACAAGTGAAACCCCATCCTGGGAGGGAAGAAAAGATAATGGAAGGATTGAGGTGGAAAGGAAGAGGGATGTTGGGATCTGCAGTGACTTCACGGGCTCAAAACTTGGGAATTTCATTGTCCTGGAGGATTTCCTGAGTTGGGAACTCCAGTCCTGGAATCTCAGGCTGGTTTGGGGTGCAAAAGGACCCTCAGGATCATCCAGATCCACCCCATGCCATGGGCAGGGACACCTCCCCCAGCCCAGGTTGCTCAAGGCCCCATCCAACCTGACCTTGGGCACTGCCAGGGGGGTGTTAAAAAATAAAAAAAAAAAAAAAAAAAAACCAAACCAAACATTTGTGGTGCAAAATGGGCAGAAACTTTGAGGTTTTGGTGCTCTTTGCAGTTGAGGCAGCTCCAGATTCCCAAGAGCTTTGATCTCCCTGGCTCAGAGGAGGAGGAGGAGGTGGTTTGGGAGGGGATTTTCACAGGGATGATTTTTTTTTTGTTTGTTTGTTTGTTTTTCCTTCTGCAGGGAGGGGAAGGAGGTGACCCCTGTGTCTGACATCCCAGTGGAGACCCACAGGGCCATTGCCACCTGCCACTCCCTGGTCCAGTTGGATGATGGGACCTTGGTGGGAGACCCTTTGGAAAAAGCCATGTTGATGGCTGTGGACTGGACCTTGACCAAAGGTAAAACCACTGAGAGGTGGGGAGAGGGGTTTGGAGGATGAAAACTCTGGGTTTGGGTCACTTCTGAGCATAAAATTCACCCTGCTTGATAACTGGAGATGTTTTACACTGCCTGAAATCCAGGAAAACCTTTCCCAAAGCTTCTCCTGGAGGAGAAGCTCCACCCTTTAACTCCTTGAGGGATCCGAGAACCTCGCTCCGCCCGCGGCTTCTCGAGGGCGGGAACGGCGAAAAAAAAAAAAAAAAGGGGAAAAGGGGTGGAAAAATGTGGTTTTTACTACCCAGAAACCTTTCAGGATGTCCTGATCTCTTTGTTTCCAGATGAGAAAGTTTTCCCCAGGAGTATTAAAACTCAGGGACTGAAAATTCACCAGCGCTTTCATTTTGCCAGTGCCCTGAAGAGAATGTCTGTCCTGGCTTCCTACGAGAAGAGCGGCTCAGCCGAGCTCTGCTACATTGCAGCTGTCAAAGGGGCCCCAGAAACCCTCCAAAAAATGGTGAGCAGGGCATTAAAAATCCTCCTCAACTCCTCCTCTTCCACCTCTGCTTTTCCCGGGTTGATTTCGGGGTGGATTTCAACCTGGAAATGATCCGAAAGCAAAGAAAAAAACCCCTTGGGTCGGACCCGACATCTTCCCGGGGCCCAAGGGTTGGAGAGGGATGGAAAGAGGGGGGGAGATTCCCAAAGGTGAAATTCCCAAAAAATTCTCCCCCACCTTCAGATCATGATGGGATGGCCTTGGAAATAATTTTTTATTATTATTTATTTATGTGGATTTATATAAATTTCAGTTGGCCAAACCCAACGTCTTCCCGGGGCTTTGGCCCAAGGGTTGGGAGAGGGATGGAAAGAGGGGGGGAGATTCCCAAAGGTGAAATTCCCAAAAATTCTGCCCCATCAGATCATCATGGAATGGGGACATGGCCTTGGGAATAATTATTTATGTGGATTTATATAAATTTCACATAATTTCACACAATTGGCCAAAATCGACGTCTTCCCAGGGCCCAAGGGTTGGAGAGGGATGGAAAGAAGGGGGGAGATTCCCAAAGGTGAAATTCCCAAAAAATTCTCCCCCCTTTCAGATCATGATGGGATGGCCTTGGAAATAATAACAAATTATTATTTATTTATGTGGATTTATATAAATTTCAGTTGGCCAAACCCAACGTCTTCCCAGGGCCCAAGGGTTGGAGAGGGATGGAAAGAGGGGGGAGATTCCCAAAGGTGAAATTCCCAAAAATTCTCCCCCCTTTCAGATCATCATGGAATGGGGACATGGCCTTGGGAATAATTATTTATGTGGATTTATATAAATTTCACATAATTTCACACAATTGGCCAAAATCGACGTCTTCCCAGGGCCCAAGAGTTGGGAGAGGGATGGAAAGAAGGGGGGAGATTCCCAAAGGTGAAATTCCCAAAAAATTCTCCCCCACCTTCAGATCATGATGGGATGGCCTTGGAAATAATTTTTTATTATTATTTATTTATGTGGATTTATATAAATTTCAATTATCTGTAACTATGGGAAATGGCAAAATGGAGGCAGAGCCACTCCCTTGGAAATATTTTATATAAATTATATAAATGATTTATTTTATATTTTATAAAATATTTTATGTAAATTTTATATTTAAAAATCAGAATATTTAAATGAAATCATCCAGGAAAAAAAAAAAAAGAGAGTATTTAGAATAATATCATTCAGGAAAAAAATCAGAATATTTAGAATAAAAGCATCCAGGAAAAAAAAAAAAAGAATATTTAGAATAAAATCATCCAGGAAAAAAAAATGAGAATATTGAGAATAAAATCACCCAGGAAAAAAAAAAAAGAGAAAATTTAGAATAAAATCATCCTGGAAAAAAAAAAAGAATATTGAGAATAAAATCATCCAGGCAAAAAATCAGAATATTGAGAATAAAATCATCCAGGGAAAAAAGTGAGAATAGAATAAAATCATCCAGAAAAAAAAAAGAATATTGAGAATAAAATCACCCAGGAAAAAAATGAAAAATGAGAATATTTAGAATAAAATCATCCAGAAAAAAAAAAGAGAATATTTAGAATAAAATCAGAAAAAAAAATCAGTGTCTATCAACCCCCAGCACTACTTTTCCATTTATTATTTTTTTTTAAATGCTTCCCAGTTGCCAAAATATTCCAAGTGACTTCAGTTTGGTTTTAAAGGAGAGGGAATTTTATTGGAAAATCCCTTTTTTCCCCCCTTTTTGTGGAGCCAGCTCTGAGACCACATCCTCCAAGTTGGATTTTTGGGTGAAAACCACAGAATTTCGTTAGGGAAAAAAACCAAATGCTTGGGTTATGGT
The DNA here is from genome assembly GCF_036169615.1 of Heliangelus exortis. Classification (NCBI taxonomy): domain Eukaryota; kingdom Metazoa; phylum Chordata; class Aves; order Apodiformes; family Trochilidae; genus Heliangelus; species Heliangelus exortis. The sequence goes on from NC_092448.1 coordinate 1,238,395, forward strand.
TGGAATTTTCTGATCAGGGTGGTTTGGGGTTTTTTTTTTCCTTTTTTTTTGCTTTTTTTTCCAGCTTTCTCAGTGTCCCAGCAACTACCACGACGTCCACACAGAAATTTCCCACCAAGGGGCAAGAGTTTTGGCTTTGGGCTACAAGGAATTGGGACACCTGAGCCACCAGCAGGTACCTGGGGCTGTCTGTCTGTCTGTCCTGGAGACCCCACCAGAGGGGAGAAGGAAAAAAAAAAAAAAAAAAGGGATTTTTGGCCCCAAAATTGCTGGGACCGTGGTGGATTTTCCCATCTGGAGCCTCTAAAAAAAAAAAAAAAAAAAAAAATTAAATTAAAAAAAAATTAAATTAAAAAAAAAATTAAATTAAAAAAAATTAAATTGAAAAAAAAATTAGATTTAAAAAAATTAAATTTTAAAAAATTAAATAAAAAAAAAATTAAATTAGAAAAAAAATTTAAATTTTTAAAAAAATTAAATTAAAAAAAATTAAATTGAAAAAAATTAGATTTAAAAAAATTAAATTAAAAAAATTAAGTTTAAAAAATTAAATTAATAAAATTAAAATAAAAAATATTAAATTTTAAAAAAATTTAAATTTAAAAAAATTTAAATTTTAAAAAAATTAAATTTAAAAAAAATTAAATTTAAAAAAAATTAAATTTAAAAAAAAAAATTAAATTTAAAAAAAAAAAAATCCCAGGTGGTGGATTTGGGTTCCTGCAGATTAAAAAATTGGAGGTAGAAGATGGGAAGTTCCACCTCAGGTTTTGTAAATCCCAAATTTTCTTCCTTCTGAGGAGAAATTTCTGAGTGGGAAAGAGGGAGGGAAGGAGCCCTGGCCCAGGATGCCCAAAAAGGTTCTGGAATCTCCTTCTCTGGAGGCTTCCAAACCCCCCTGGATGGGTTCCTGGTTGGACTCCATCATCTCCAGAGGTTCCTTTCCAACTCTGCTGGGTCTAAATCCCATTTCTTGGGTTTTTGGGGTTTTTTTGGGGATTAGAAAGAACATTTTTATGAGAACAGTTTGAGAGGTTCTGGAGTTTCCTTCTCTGGAGGCTTCCAAACCCCCCTGGATGGGTTCTGGGTGGTTTGGGGACAGAGTTGGGAACATCCATGGGGAAAGGTTGAAGGGAGAAGGTTGGAAATTCCACCTCAACCTGAGGAGAAACTTCTGGGCCATGAGAGGTTCTGGAATCTCCTTCTCTGGAGGCTTCCAAACCCCCCTGGATGGGTTCTGGGTGATCCCAAGGTGATCCTGCTGTGCCAGGGGGTTGGATCCAGGATCTCCAGAGATCCCAACCTTTCCCATTCCGTGATTCTCTGAGGTGTGGAGCTCTCAGCCTGGTTTGAGGTTGGGATGGAGCAGCCTGATGGCTTCTCCAGAACTTTGTTCCCAAGAAACCTTCCAGGAGAAGCTGGGGGATGGGTCAGGGTTGCTCTGTGCATCTCAGGTGGCTTTTTTCCACCCCCTGGAAGCTGGTGATGGTTGCTATGGAGCTTTTGGTGACATTTTGGTGACATTTTGGGTTGGTTTTTTCCTTTTTTGGCAGGTGAGAGACATGAAGAGGGAAGCTCTGGAATGTGACCTGAGGTTTGTGGGCTTCATGGTGGTTTCCTGCCCTCTCAAAGCTGATTCCAAAGCTGTCATCAGGGAGATCCAGAATGCTTCACACCACGTGAGCCTCAGCACCACCCTCAGCTTCCCAAATCTGGGAATTTTGGGAATTTTGGTGGAGCAAGGGGATGGGGAAGGCAGGGAGATCTTCTCCTGGGGGGATTCATCCTGGTCCAGAGGACACAAAACAAGGTCCTGGGGTTGTTGGGCCAAGGAGGCCACCAGCACCTTGGCTACTGACAGCAGAAAGAGGATTGTCCTCAGGGTGCTGGGAAGAGCTGGGGCTTTGGGAGAGTTGGCAGCACCAAAATCTGGGAATTTTGGGGACTTTTGTGGAGCAAGGGGATGGGGAAGGCAGGGAGATCTTCCTGGTTGGGCCTCCATGATCTTCAAGGTCTTTTCCACCCCAATTCTTTTTCTTTTTCTTTTTCTTTTTCTCTCCTGCAGCATCCCAGCTGGACAGAAATCCTTTGAGCCTTAAAAGATTCCTTGTCAAGTGCTGCTTCTTCACCCAGAGCTGATTTTTATTTTGATTTTGATTTTTTTTTTTTTGGCCCCTTTAGGTAGTGATGATCACAGGAGACAACCCCCTCACTGCCTGCCACGTGGCCAGAGAGCTTCACTTCCTCCAAAGGGAAAAAACCCTCATCCTGCAGCCTCCCCTCAGCCCAGGTGACCCACCCCAAACCCTCCACTTTTTGGGGGACAACACCCAAAACCTGGGACCTGGCACCTCCTGGCAGTACTGGTGACAAAGGAAAAGACATCAGAGGGGTGGCTGTCCCTCTGTCCCTCTGTCCCTTTGTCCCTTTGTCCTCCAGCTTGGAATTTTGGGCCCACCTCCTCCCTCCAGTGGTCTGAGCACCAAAAATCCCCCAAAAAATGGTGGTTTGAGGGTCTCCTGGCCATCCAGAGAGCACCCAAGGGAGCTGATGGCTGTGTGGGAGGGAAGGGAAGGGGTCCCCAAAGGGAGGAGGGTCCCCAAAAAGCCTGTGCCCAGGTGGGAGGTGACACCTGAGAGGCTCAGGGCCTCGTGTCCCTGGTGCAGACACTGGGAGCAGCTCCTGGTTGGATCCTGGGAATGTTCCTCACCTCCTGGACCTGCTGGGCTCAAACTCCTGCTTCCCTCTCCAGGTTCCAGCTGGCAGTGGAGATCCCTGGATGGTGCTGTGGTCCTTCCCATCTTTCCAGCTTCCTTGGGAGAGCTGACCCAGCACTATGACCTCTGTGTGACAGGGGAAGGACTGGCTCACCTGCAAGGGGTCAGCAAACAGCAGCTCCTCAAGCTCATCCCACACATCCAGGTTTTTGCCAGGGTGGTGCCAAAGCAGAAGGTGAGAAGATTCCCAAGGATCATCCCAAGGAGCTCTTGGGATGAAGCCAGGAGAGAACAGAGAGGGTGGGAGGGTTGGAGCAGCTCTGGAGCCAGGCTGAGAGGTTGGGGTTGGTCAGGATGGAGATGAGAAGGTTCCAGGGAGACCCTGGAGCAACTTCCAGAGCCTGAAATCCCTTCAGATCCTTCCAGTGGGAGCTCCAGGGCCTGAAGGGGCTCCAGGAAAGCTCCTTGGACAAAGGTCTGGAGGGATGGGATGAGGGGGGATGGGTTTAAACTGGGAGAGGGGAGATTTGGGATGGACTTCAGGAGGAAATTCTTCCCTGGGAAGGTGGAGACCCTGGCACAGGTTGTCCTCATCCCTGGAAGTGTCCAAGGTGCAGTTGGATGGGGCTGGGAGCAGCCTGGGAGGTGTCCCTGCCCGTGGGAGATGTTTGGAAGTGGATGGGCTTTGGATCATGGAATGGTTTGGGTTGGAAGGGACCTTAAAGCCCACTTGGATGATCCATGAGATGATCCTGGAGGTGTCCAAGGTGCAGTTGGATGGGGTTGGAGCACCCTGGGCTGGTGGGAGGTGTCCCTGCCCATGGCAGAGGGGTTGGAATGAGATGATCTTTAGGTCATGGAATGGTTTGGGTTGGAAGGGACCATGGATCCCACTTGGATGATCCATGAGATGATCCTGGAGGTGGCTGCCCCATCCCTGGAGATCTCCAAGTCCAGGTGGGATGGGGCTTGGAGCACCCTGGGATGGTGGGAGGTGTCCCCACCCATGGGAGATGGTTGGAAGTGGATGATCTTTAGGTCATGGAATGGTTTGGATTGGAAGGGACCTTGGAGCCCTCTTGGATGATCCATGAGATGATCCTGGAGGTGTCCAAGGTCAGGTGGGATGGGGCTGGAGCACCCTGGGATGTTGGGAAGTGTCCCTGCCCGTGCTCCTAAAAGAAACCTTGGAGAAGGAGTCGGGAGCTTTTGGAGACCAAGCAGCAGCACTTTTCCAAGATGTTGAACCCAGGTGGGACCACTCAGCGTGCCAGCTCTCACCTTTTTTTTTTGGTTTTCCTCTTTTTTTTGGGACACAGGAATTTGTCATCACAGCTCTGAAGAGTTTAGGCTTTGTCACCCTGATGTGTGGAGATGGCACCAACGACGTTGGGGCCCTGAAGCACGCGGACGTGGGTGAGTGACTGAGTCCTTCCCACCTCCTCCTCTTCCCAAAAAAACAACCCCAGCCTTGGATTCTCCAGGCTTTAGAGGGCTGGGCTGGAGCTGCCAACCATCAGGAATCATCTCCAGGCTGGTGGGAGCCTCCCAGCAGGAATTGGCTGTCCTGGAAGAACACTTCCCTTTTAATGTGTGGGTTTTTTGTTTTTTTTTTTTGTTTTTTTTGTCTTCTTTTTGGGTGAAGCTGCTTTCCCAGCAGGAAAACAACCTTTGTGCCTTGCAGCTGAGCTTTTTTTTAACTTTCTGGCAGGGGTGGCACTGCTGGCAAATGCTCCTGAGAGACTTCCAGAAAGGAAGAGGAGAGCTCGGGATGGTCCCGGCGAGGGGCGGGCGGCGGTGCCGACGTTGGGCTCTGGGGCTCTGAAACCTTCATCCCGTGGTGCCAAGCAGAGGGTGATGTCCCAACGTGAGGAGCAGCTGGCAGAGCAGAGGGTTGGTAACCAGGGCTTCCAAAACTCCTCCAACTCCTCCTTCCCCTTGGTTCTTCTCCTGGTTTTATGATAAATTGAGGAGGAGTGGAAACGGGCAAAGCTGGAGCAGCTCTGGGGAGACGGGGAGACTTTTGGAGCAACTTCCAGTGCCTGATGTTCCTTGAGATCCTTCCAGTAGGAGCTCCAGGGCCTGGAGAGGCTCCAGGAAAGCTGGGGAGGGACTTTGGACCAAGGTTTGGAGGGATGGGATGAGGGGGGATGGGTTTAAGAAGGTGAGGAGATTCCCAAGGATCATCCCAAGGAGCTCTTGGGATGAAGCCAGGAGAGAACAGAGAGGGTGGGAGGGTTGGAGCAGCTCTGGAGCCAGGCTGAGAGGTTGGGGTTGGTCAGGATGGAGATGAGAAGGTTCCAGGGAGACCTTGGAGCAACTTCCAGAGCCTGAAATCCCTTCAGATCCTTCCAGTAGGAGCTCCAGGGCCTGAAGGGGCTCCAGGAAAGCTCCTTGGACAAAGGTCTGGAGGGATGGGATGAGGGGGGATGGGTTTAAACTGGGAGAGGGGAGATTTGGGATGGATTTCCATAGGAAATTCTTCCCTGGGAAGGTGGAGAGACCCTGGCACAGGTTGTCCTCATCCCTGGAAGTGTCCAAGGTGCAGTTGGATGGGGCTGGGAGCAGCCTGGGAGGTGTCCCTGCCCGTGGGAGATGTTTGGAAGTGGATGGGCTTTGGATCATGGAATGGTTTGGGTTGGAAGGGACCTTGGAGCCCACTTGGATGATCCATGGGATGATCCTGGAGGTGTCCAAGGTGCAGTTGGATGGGGTTGGAGCACCCTGGGGTGGTTGGAGGTGTCCCTGTCCATGGGAGAAGGATGGAATGAGATGATCTTCAGGTCATGGAATGGTTTGGGTTGGAAGGGACCATGGATCCCACTTGGATGATCCATGGGATGATCCTGGAGGTGGCTGCCCCATCCCTGGAGGTTTCCAAGGTGCAGTTGGATGGGGCTTGGAGCAGCCTGGGATGGTGGGAAGTGTCCCAGGGCATGGGACTGATCTTTAAGGTCCCTTCCACCCCAAAACACCCCATGGACACCAAACTTTCTCCTTCCCATCAAACAGCACCCTGAGTTTGGGTTGAAAAGGTCCTACTTGGCCACCAGCTGGATGCCCACCTGGTGCTGGTGGCTTCCCAACTTCCCTTGGGAAGGAAAGGTGGGAGGAGAGACAGCAGCAGGTTGGGATAAAAGGTGGATGTTGAGATTTTTCTCCTGTTTCCTGCAGGAGAGGCTCAGCCAGGTCCTGAAGGATCTGGAAGAGGAACGTGTCCCCGTGGTGAAGTTGGGTGATGCCAGCATTGCTGCCCCCTTCACCTCCAAACTTTCCTCCATCCAGTGCAGTAAGTGAGCCCAGGAGTCCTGGATTTGGGAAGAAAAAGCCAAAAGAAAGGGGGGGAGTTGAAGGAAAAAATGTCCCCAGGGCTTGGCCACTCATTTTGGGGAGGAGCAGCCCTGAGCTGGGGGGGGGGGACACACAAAATGGGGAGGGGGCTGCTCTGAATTGTGGAGTGGTTTGTGGTGGAAAAGATCTGGGAGGATCCAACCCTTCCCCCAGCACCCCCTGGCCCTCAGCACAACATCTCCAGGCTTTGGAAAAACCCTCCAGGGATGTGACCTCCAACCCCTGCCCTGAGCAGGCCCTGAGGAGCCTTTCAGGAAAGAGTTTTCTCCTGAGCTCCAACCTAAACCTCCCCTGGCACAACTGGAGGCTCTTCCCCTTTTCCCTTGGGATCAGAGACCCCCCCTGCTCCAAACTCCTCTCAGGGGGTTGCTGAGAGCCAGGAGGTTTCCCCTCAGCTTCCTCTGCTCCAGGAGCAGCACCCCCAGGGCCCTCAGCTGCTCCTTGGAAGTTCTCCAAAACCTTTTCCATATTCTCCATCCCTTCTCCATGTTCTCCATCCCTTCCCTTGTCCTCCAACCCCTTCTCCATGTTCTCAATCCCCTTCCTTGTTCTCCAAACCTTTCTCCATCCCCTTCCATGTTCTCCATCCCTTTCTCCCTGTTCTCCATCCCTTCCCCATGTCCTCCAGCCCCTTCTCCATGTTCTCCAACCCCTTCCATGTTCTCCATCCCTTTCTCCATGTTCTCCAACCCCTTCCATGTTCTCCATCCCTTTCTCCCTGTTCTCCATCCCTTCCCCATGTTCTCCAGCCCCTTCTCCATGTTCTCCAACCCCTTCCATGTTCTCCATCCCTTTCTCCATGTTCTCCATCCCTTCCCCATGTCCTCCAGCCCCTTCTCCATGTTCTCCAACCCTTTCCATGTTCTCCATCCCTTTCTCCATGTCCTCCAACCCCTTCTCCATGTTCTCAATCCCCTTCCATGTTCTCCAAACTTTTCTCCTTGTTCTCCAAACCCTTCTCCAGCCCCTTCCATGTTCTCCATCCCTTTCTCCACCCCCCCAACATCCTTTTCCTCACGACCATCCCAGCACTCACCCCAGGATTTGAGCTTTCCCCTCTCCAGGAGTCCAACCCCTCACCTCCTCCCTTCCTCAAGCCTCACTCCAGCTCTAAAACAGAAAATTAAGGAACCGGAATATTCCAAAGCTCCTTTTCCTTCCCAAATTTTTGGTTTTTTTCCTTGCTCCTCAGTCTGCCACGTGATCAAACAAGGTCGTTGCACCCTGGTGACCACACTCCAGATGTTCAAGATCCTTGCCCTCAATGCCCTCATCCTGGCCTACAGCCAAAGTGTCCTCTACCTGGAAGGGGTGAAATTCAGTGATTTTCAGGCAACTTTGCAGGGTTTGCTCCTGGCTGGCTGCTTCCTCTTCATCTCCAGGTCCAAGGTGAGGGCAGGGAAATCCTGGGAAAGCAGTTGGGGATGTTGGGATTCCAGCAGGAGAGCATCTTGAAGGAAAAAAAACCTGGGTTTATTGTCAGAAATGAATGCTGGGAGGCCCAGTGTTAGGTTGCTGAGTTCAGGTTTGGGAGGTTCCTGAGGGATGAGGAGACAGAAAGGGAGAACTTGGATCAAATCCTTTGGGATTTTGGGAGGTTCCTGAGTGCTGAAGGGACAGAAAAAAAGAACTTGGATCAAATCCTTTGGGATTTTGGGAGGTTCCTGAGTGCTGAAGGGACAGAAAAAAAGAACTTGGATCAAATCCTTTGGCTTTGGGAGGTTCCTGAGGGATGAGGAGACAGAAAGGGAGAACTTGGATCAAATCCTTTGGGATTTTGGGAGGTTCCTGGGGGCTGAAGGGACAGAAAAGGAGAACTTGGATCAAATCCTTTGGGTTTAGGAGGTTCCTGAGTGCTCAGGTGAGGATTTCTCCAGGTGACAGAAAAGAACCTGGATCAAATCCTTTGGGTTTGGGATTTTGGGAGGTTCCTGGGTGCTGGGGGCAGGATTTCTCCAGGTTACAGCAGGACAACCTGGATCCAACCCTTCCACTGAGCCTCCCACTTCCCGGGGACGCCGATCACGCCTTTTCCTTGGATCCTACTGGGGAAAAAACACCCCAAATGGGTGAAAAACCAAATCAACTCCTCTTTTCCCCTTCCCAGCCCCTGAAGACCCTTTCCAAGGAACGCCCACTGCCAAACATCTTCAACCTCTACACAGTGCTCACCGTGCTGCTCCAGTTCCTCGTCCACTTCCTCAGCCTCGTCCATCTCTACCGAGGTGCTCAGCAACGCAGCAGCTCCAGGTGGGTGGCACCTCCCCCCTTCCACCCCTTTTTTCCTTGCTTGGAGGCTGAAAAACACCCCAAAAATTCATGAAGAACTTCTCCAGGGGTCACCACTGTTCCCTGGTGGCCAAGAGGACCAAGGGTGTCCTGGGGAACAGCAGGAAAAGTGTGGGGAGGAGAGGCAGGGAGGTTCTGCTCCCCCTCTGCTCTGCTCTGCTCTGGGGGGGTTTTGAAATTTTAATTTTTTTTTCACCCCCCAGGGTTGAGCTTTGGGGTCTCTTGAATCTCTTCCTTCCTCATCTGGATGAGGGGGTTGAGTGCAGCCTCAGGAAATCTGAGGATGTCCCCAAACTGGGGGTGACCCTGGAGTAAAGAGGAGTCAGGAGTGTCTGCAGGTGGCCAAAAGGGCCCTGAGAGGGGTTTTTTAAATTTTAATTTTTTTTTCACCCCCGAGGGTTGAGAGTTGGGCCCTCTTGAATGTTTTCCTCCCTGTGCTGGGGACAGAGTTGGGAACATCCATGGGGAAAGGTTGGAAGGAGAAGGTTTGGAAGTTCCACTTCAACCTGTGGAGAAACTTCTGGGCCATGAGAGGTTCTGGAATCTCCTTCTCTGGTGGCTTCCAACCCCCCTGGATGGGTTCTGGGGGAGCTCCAGGGGTCCCTTCCAACCCTGAGAGTTCTGGGATTGCTGATGGAGCTCCTGAAGTTCAGGAAGGCCAAGGGGAGAGTCCTGGGAAGAGCCCCAAGCACCAGGAGAGGGAAGGGAACATCCATGGGGAAAGGTTGGAGGTTGGAAATTCCACCTCAAGCTGAGGAGAAACTTCTGGGCCATGAGAGGTTCTGGAATCTCCTTCTCTGGAGGCTTCCAAACCCCCCTGGATGGGTTCCTGGTTGGACTCCATCATCTCCAGAGGTTCCTTTCCAACTCTGCTGGATCTAAATCTTGGTTTTGGGTTTTTGGGGGTTTTTTTGGGGATTAGAAGAACGTTTTTATGAGAACAGTTTGAGAGGCTCTGGAATCTCCTTCTCTGGAGGCTTCCAAACCCCCCTGGATGGGTTCTGGGTGGTTTGGGGGCAGTGCTGGGAACATCCATGGGGAAAAGTTGGAAGGAGAAGGTTGGAAATTCCACCTCAACCTGAGGAGAAACTTCTGGGCCATGAGAGGTTCTGGAATCTCCTTCTCTGGTGGCTTCCAGACCCCCCTGGATGGGTTCTGGGTGATCCCAAGGTGATCCTGCTGTGCCAGGGGGTTGGATCCAGGATCTCCAGAGCTCCCTTTCATCCCTCCCATGACATTCTATGATTCTAAGACACAAAAAAACCTCAATTTTTTCCACCTGGTTGATCATTTTTGAAGCAAATCCCCATGCATGCCACACCTGTAGCTCCACTCTCAGCCCTCCAAGGCCACAACTTGGGGAAGAAACTGGGTTTGGGCAAGAAATCTTCACTAAACTGGAGTTGGTGAGCAGGGGACATCTGTGAGGTTGGAGTTGGGGCTGTTGACCTCCAGTTTTTGGTTTTTTTTCCTAGACAAGAGGAGTTTGTGGATCTCTACAAGGAGTTTGAGCCCAGTCTGGTGAACAGCACTGTCTACATCATGTCCATGGCCATGCAGATGGCCACCTTTGCCATCAACTACAAGGCAAGTCACCTTCAGTTGTGTCTCCAGTGCCACCATTTTGGGAGGAAGAGGCAAAAACCCCACCCCAGGTCCTGAGAAGACTCAGGGTGGGGAAACTCCCCCTTTTTTTTTTACACCCAGTTGTCCCAAATTCTCCCCCAGTTGCTCCATGTCCAGCTCCTGGTTTCTCCTGGTGATGATTTGATTTCATGGGCAGCTTCTGGAAGAACAAAACTTTTTTTTTTTTACATCCAGTTTTCCCTAATTCCAGCTCCTGGCTTCTCCTGGTGGTGATTTCATTTCATGGAGAGCTTCCAGGAGAACAAACTTTTTGGTTTTTACACCCAATTTTCCCAAACTCCAGCTCATGGTTTGTCCTGGTGGTGGTTTCAGGGTCATCATTTCATGGAGAGCTTCCAGGAGAACAAACTTTTTGTTTTTCACACCCAATTGTCCCAAATTCCAGCTCCTGGCTTCTCCTGGTGGTGGTTTTAGGGTCATCATTTCATGGAGAGCTTCCAGGAGAATAAATTTTAGTTTTCACACCCAATTGTCCCAAATTCCATCTCCTGGTTTTTCCTGCTGGTGGTTTTAGGGTCATCCTTTCATGCAGAGCCTCCAGGAGAACAAACTTTTTGGTTTTTACACCCAATTGTCCCAAATTCCAGCTCCTGGCTTCTCCTGGTAGTGATTTGATTTCATGGGCAGCTTCTGGAAGAACAAAACTTTTTTTTTTTTCCATCCAATTGTCCCAAATTCCATCTCCTGGTGGTTTTAGGGTCATCCTTTCATGGAGAGCCTCCAGGAGAACAAACCTCTGCTGTGGAGCATCCTCCTCTCAGGTTTTGCCATCGTTGGGCTCCTCACAGGTTCCTCCCCTGAATTCAACGAGCAGTTTGGGTTGGTGGAAATCCCCACAGAGGTGAGTGGGCAGCTCCTCCCCCAGCCCCAGTTTGGGAACTGGAATTCTGGAGGAAGCTGAAGAGTTGATTAATCCCAGGAGTGCTCATAATTCTTGAATTAAAAGGGGGGGGGGGGGGGGGTGGAGGGAAAATCCTGCTGGATCTTTGGGGTCTAATTTTTGGGGGAGGAAAAGATTGAGGGATCTCAACCCATCCCAAGATTCCAGGATTTTGTCAGCACCCTGTGAAATTTCTGAGGATTTTTTTTCATGGCTTGAGAAACTGCAGGAAATCCCAAGGTTCTGCAGCTGGGTGGAGGCAATCCCAGGAAATGTTGGGAAAAGAAGGAATTGGGGGTGGTTCCTTCCAAAATTCAGGGGGCTACAAGAAAGCTGGGGGAGGGATTTGGGTGCAGGCAGAGGGGAAATGGGTTAAAAATGGGTTAAAAGTTGAAGAGGGGAGATTGAGGTTGAAAATGAGGAAGAAATTCTGTAATTTGAGGGTGGGGAGAGCCTGGAAAAGGTTTTTCCAGGGAATCTGTGGATGCTCCACATTCAAAGCCAGGTTGGATGGGGCTTGGAGCACCCTGGGCTGGGGGGAGCTGGTTGGAAATGGATTTTTTTTTTTTTTTTTAAGTCCTTTCCAACCCAAACCCTTCTGGGCTTTGCCCCAGCAGTTTGGGAGGAAATTTGGGAGGAATTCCTTGTGTTTTGTGTCCTCAGTTCAAGGTGGTGATTGTGGAAGTGTTGCTGGCTGACTTCTTCCTGGCTCTGCTCGTGGACAGAATCCTGCAGTTCCTGCTGGGGAGTGCCAAACTCCAAGTGCCTTCCTGAAAGGGACCCCCCTGCCCCATGGTGGTGAAAAATCATCCTTAATTTCTGCTAAAAAAAATCCCCAACTTCGTTGGGGAAATTTTTTCTTCCAAATCATGTGGAAACAAAACAAAAAAAATCACATCTGTGAAAGCCCTCGAGCACTTTTTTTTCCATGTTTCCAGGTGGTTCTCCAAGCAGCTGTTGGGAGTTTTGTACCATCCCTGAATCATGTTTCAAGGAAAAGGTTTACAGAATTTGGTTATAAATCCAAATCGATGTATTTTGAAAGGTGTTTGGTGGAATTTTCCTTTGTGGGGCTGGAAAGAGGGGGAATTCTTTATTTTTTTGTGGAGTTGGAGGAGTAAGAGCAGCAACAAAACAAAGGGGAGGTGGGGAGGGGGGTTGCTACAGAGTATAAACCCCAAGAAAATCAAGATAAACCCTAAAAAATTAAGATAAAACCCAACAGAGAACAAGATCAACCCCAAAACTGAGTTTTTTTTTCTTTGGGAATAATCTGAAATTCAAGAATTGACACCACACCCTGCCCAGAACCTGGTGCTGCCAGCCCTGTGTTTGCTAAAGTGTTACCCAAAACATCTTGGCAGGTGAGAAAAAAAGCTATTTTTATTTTTTTTTTTTTTTTTTTTGGAATTGGTGATTGGTTACCCTGAAACTGAAGTGGAGCAGTTGCTGTTTTCATCCTTCCCTGGTGCTAACAGAGGCCAGGGGGGAGCCGGGCAGCTGCTGTCCTTTCCACCACAAAAGCATAATTGTAATAAAACACCAAAAAAAAAAAACCCAAAAAGAGGGTCAGGAGGAAGGGCTGGTACTGAAAAAATTCAAAAAATTCACAATCTTCACCCCAAAAAATCAGGGGAGAGGTCCCAGCAGCCCCTTTTACCTCTTTCTCGATATCTGCAAAGGATTTCACAGTCAGGTCTGCAAGGAGAGCCTGAAAAAAAGAAAAATGAGGTAAAAATTGTTGAAATTGAGAGGAATTTTGAGGTAATTGAGAGGAATTTCTGAGGTAGGAGGGAGGGGAGGGGAAGGAAGGACTCACGTGAGCACTGGGGCTGAGTTTGGGCTCAAATTTGGGGTGCAGGGTGAAAGGGACCCCATCCATGGCTGGAAAAGAAGTGGGAACAGAGTGGGAGCTGCTGTGAAAACCTCACAATTAATTAACTGAAGCCCCACAATTAATTAACTGAAGCCCCACAATTAATTACCTGAAACCCCACAATTAATTGGAACTCCACAAAGAATTCTTAATTGCTGCTTGAAGCAAAGGAGTTGAGAAGGAAAGCTCAGGGCTCAGAGCCAGATGAGGGCAATGTCTTGAAAACTCAGCAAGAAAATAGCCAGGAAGGAAGAAATCAGCCCAAAAAAAAACCCCAGTTTTGGTTTCAATTCCCTCCTCTTGGGATATGAGGACAAAAGTTTTGGAATTTTACCTGAGAGGCCATAAATGGTGCTGGGAGACTCGTGCTGAGGGGCACCTTGGATGCTGCAGCGGGGCAGGGGGGACCTGGAGCAGAGGAGAACTGATTGGTGTCCCTGGAAATTCCAGAGAATGGGAAGGAGCTCTGGAGATCCTGGATCCAACCCCCTGGCACAGCAGGATCACCCAGAACCCAGCCAGGGGGGTTTGGAAGCCTCCAGAGAAGGAGATTCCAGAACCTCTCATGGCCCAGAAGTTTCTCCTCAGCTTGAGGTGGAATTTCCAACCTCCAACCTTTCCCCATGGATGTTCCCTTCCCTCTCCTGGTGCTTGGGGCTCTTCCCAGGACTCTCCCCTTGGCCTTCCTGAACTTCAGGAGCTCCATCAGCAATCCCAGAACTCTCAGGGTTGGAAGGGACCCCTGGAGCTCCCCCAGAACCCATCCAGGGGGGTTGGAAGCCTCCAGAGAAGGAGATTCCAGAACCTCTCATGGCCCAGAAGTTTCTCCTCAGGTTGTGGGGGAATTTCCAACCTTCTCCTTTCAACCTTTCCTCATGGATGTTCCCAACTCTGTCCCCAAACCACCCAGAACCCATCCAGGGGGGGTTGGAAGCCACCAGAGAAGGAAAGTCCAGAACCTCTAAGAATATTCTCATAAAATGTTCTTTCTAATCCCAAAAACCCCAAAAAATGGGATTTAGATCCAGCAGAGTTGGAAAGGAACCTCTGGAGATGATGGAGTCCAACCAGGAACCCATCCAGGGGGGTTTGGGAGCCTCCAGAGAAGGAGATTCCAGAACCTCTCATGGTCCAAAAGTTTCTCCTCAGGTTGAGGTGAAATTTCCAACCTTCTCCCCTCAACCTTTCCCCGTGGATGTTCCCAGCTCCAGGGGTCCCTTCCAACCCTGAGAGTTCTGGGATTGCTGATGGAGCTCCTGAAGTTCAGGAAGGCCAAGGGGAGAGTCCTGGGAAGAGCCCCAAGCACCAGGAGAGAGCAGGGGAAGCAGCTCCATGGAGAAAGCCTTGGAATCCTGGTGGCCAGGAAAGGGCCAAACGAGCCCCAACTGAAACTGGGAGGTGGAAAAGTTTTTTCCCAGTTCCAAACTGGTGCAAATAAAACTGGGAAATGTGGGGTGGGGGGGTGGGAACATACCCTGGGTCTGGGGGGTGGAGCAGGAGCTGCCTCATCCCGGTGCTGATGGTTCTGGGCCGGGGGATGGGGGGGGGGCTGGGCTTGGGAACCTCCCCTTTTTTACACCAAATGGCAAAATTTCCCATTTCCCTGGAAAATCGACCCAAAAAGGGTGTTAGGGTAAAAAGGGAAAAAAAAACCAACAAGTTTGGGGAGGGGGTGCTGGAAGTGCCTCCCCCGTACCCGATTTTCATGTAATGAGGGAGAATTTTGGTCTTGGAGCTCAGTTTGAGGTCACACACGGCGGTGGTGGCCGCGGCCCTGGGGACAACCTGGATGTAAAGTCGCTTCTTCCGGGAGCCTGAGGGGACGGGAAAACCTGGGAAGGGGAGGGGGAAACCCGGGAAGGGGAGGGGGAAACCCGGGAAGGGGAGGGGGAAACCGGGAAGGGGAGGGGGAAACCGGGAAGGGGAGGGGAAAACCCGGGAAGGGGACGGAACAACCCGGGAAGGGTCTGGGAGGGACTGAAGAGCAGGGAAGGGAGATCGGGATGGGGACTGGAAGGGGGAAAATGGGGAATGGGAGGGGATTTGGGGAATGGGAGGGTGGGACCGGGCTGGCTGCACCGGGAAGGGGAAACTGAGGCAGGAAAGGGACAGAGAACCCGGGAAGGGGAGGGGAAAACCGGGAAAGGGTCTGGGAGGGACTGAAGAGCAGGGAAGGGAGATCGGGATGGGGGGGAACACCGGGATGGGGACTGGGAAGGGGGAAAATGGGGACCAGGAGGGGATTCGGGAATGGGAGGGGAAACCGGGGCAGGAAAGGGACAGAGAACCGGGAAGAGAGGGGTGGGGAGCACGGAACCGAACCCCAGGGAACCGAACCCCTTCCCTGGCTCGGTCCTCACCCCCCGGGGGGGCTCTTACGAGGCTCCGGGAACTCCGGGGCTCGGGTGTAGCCGGGGGGTTGCGGGCTCCGGTCGCTCAGGACCTGCACGTCGGTCACTACCGGAGCAGCCTGGAGAGGACAGGAGCTCAGTACCGGTACCGGTACCGGTACCAAGCCCTCCCCCCGGTGCCCACCAGCTCTCCGCCGGTTTTTCACGCAGATGTAGCCCCCGCTCCGCTGCCCGAAGCCTTTGCCCAGGTTCGCCGCCGCGCCCTCCACGGTCACGGTGATCTGCGGGCACAAGGAGCGTGTCAGGCGGCGACAAAACCGCTGCACCGGGTCCGGTAGCGGCTCCGGTTCCGTCCCCGACCCTTCCCGGGGCGCTCACCGGGGTCCAACCGGCTGGAGCGGCCTCAGGGGTCGCGGCCCATCCCACGCCGCTCAGCGGAGCCTCCGCCGCCGCCATGGCCGCCGCTTCCGCGCCGGGAGGAAGCCCCGCCCCTTTCCGCGCTGCTGCGCAGCCATTGGGCGGCTTTTCGCGGCGATTGGCTGTGGCGATGAGTGACGGGCCCGCGGGCCAATCAGCGGCGAGGAAACCCCACGGAGCGTTTCAAACACGGAAGCGGCACCGGGAGCCCCTTCCCCTTTATTACCGGGAACACCGGGCGCGACCCCCACCCCAAAACCCCTCTCAGCCCTCCAGGAGCGTCTTTGGAGGAGGAGCAGCCAGCAGCTTGCGCACGGGGGAGCTCTCCAGAGGCCGGAAGGTCCTGGTGGCTGAAAAAAGTCGA
>NC_092448.1:1254486-1278587 GCF_036169615.1 Heliangelus exortis
ATTTTAACCCCCCCCCCTCAGGGCCCTCTTGGCCACCTGCAGACACTCCTGACTCATCCTTACTCCAGTGTCACCCCCAACTTGGGGACATCTGAGATTTCCTGAGGCTGCACTCAATCCCCTCATCCAGATGAGGAAGGAAGAGATT
This sequence comes from Heliangelus exortis, assembly GCF_036169615.1. Classification (NCBI taxonomy): domain Eukaryota; kingdom Metazoa; phylum Chordata; class Aves; order Apodiformes; family Trochilidae; genus Heliangelus; species Heliangelus exortis. The sequence continues at coordinate 1,254,635 of NC_092448.1, forward strand.
CAAGAGACCCCAAAGCTCAACCCTGGGGGGTGAAAAAAAAAATTAAAGTTTTAAAACCCTCCCAGAGCAGAGCAGAGGGGGAGCAGAACCTCCCTGGCACTTTCCTGCTGTGCCCCAGGACACCTTTGGCCCTCTTGGCCCCACTGCTGACCCCTGGAGATTTTCCAGGATTCCAAGGGCTTTCTCCATGGAGCTGCTTTCCAGCAGGATCTCCCTGAATCTCTCCTGGTGTTCTGGGGGTTCTTCTTCCCCAGATCAGGAAGGAGGAGATTAAACAGGCCTCAATGCTCAATTCTGGGGGTTGAAAAAGAAAAATTAAAGTTTTAAAACCCCCACTCTGTGGCCCTCTTGGCCTCCTGCACACACTCCTGACTCATCCTTAGTCCAGTGACACCCCCAACTTGGGGAAAGCTGCAGAGTTCCTGAGGGTGAACTCAGTCCTTTCAGATCAGGAAGGAAAAGGACTGGTGCTGATCACCTGGTTATTTTGTAGGTACTCAAGTTAACCAATCACCAGCACCAGGCACACAAAAGCCAAGCAGGTCACCACAGGGGACATTGGCCACACCAATCCTCTCTCCAGAGGAGGCTGGAGGAGCCTCCATGACCTTCAGAGGTCCCTTCCCACCCAAATTATTCCATGATGAATCAAGGAGGGCCTGGAGATGATCCCTCACATCCAACTCATCCCAACAAGATCACTGTCACCACACAGGACACAAAGGGACCCCCAAACCCCTCTCTCCAGAGGAAGATGCAGACTGGCCCTGCCCAAGCCCGGAGCTGCGAGGCTCTGAAGAACGCTGTGGGAGGCAGCGTCACGTTTAAACCCCTTTAAGGAATAATTTCTGTCCTGCTGCCCCTAAAAATCCCGTGGGATGAAAAAAGCTGAGTTTCCTGTGGGAGGGGAGCAGGGGGAGGCTGTACCAGAGGCATCCTGCTGGACTGGGGGAAGGGATTTTCGACGCTTGGTCCCCTTAAGGCTCGAGCGGCGCCAGGAGCGGCGCTTGCGGGAGGAGCCGGAGCTGAGCTGGGGGGAGAGGCTGAAGGAGCTCCCGGTCTGATCATTCCTGGGGCTGCTTTTCCAGGGAGACAACCTGGTGGGGCTGGATCCCAAGGGGTTTTTCCTCTGGCTGGGTGTTCTCTGCTGGGATTTTTTCCTCAGGGCAGCTCTGGGTGTTTTACGGGCGCCGGAGGGCTTCTTGGAGGCGGTGGCGACGTCGCGAGGGTTTGGGTGTTGGTGAGGAGCTGAGAGGAAAAAAAAAACAAAAAAACCAAGAACCAGGGTAAAAAGAAAGGAAATGGGTACAAAGAATCATAATGAGAGAACTGGAGAATTGGAGGGGCTAGGAGGGACCCCTGGAGCTCCCCCAGAACCCATCCAGGGGGGGTTGGAAGCCACCAGAGAGGGAAACCCCAGAACCTCTCCCACTCAGGGCTCCCTTCCCCTCCCAGCCCGAAATTTCTCCTCAGGTTGAGGTGGAATTTCCCATTTTCCAGCTCCAACCCATCCTTCCTTGGCCTGGCCACCCCTGGACAGAGATTGTCCCCGTCCTCTTGCCCCCCACCCCTCAGCTCTTGATGGGGACACTCAGCAGCTCCCCTCTCAGAGACGCTCAAGTCCCTTCAGCACCCTCCCAGCTCTCCCTTGGCCTCTCTCCTGACTGACCCCTGGAGATTTTCCAGGATTCCAAGGGTTTTCTCCATGGAGCTGCTTTCCAGCAGGACCTTCCTGAATCTCTCCTGGCGTTTTGGGGTTTTTCCTCCCCAGCTGCAGGACTCTAAACTTGGCCTGGTTGAACTTCACTCCCAACCTCTTACCTGCCACACCAGCAGCCACAGGGTGGGATCCATCAGGGGAACACTGGGAGGAAAAATCATGGATTATGGAATGGTTTGGGTGGCAATGGAGCTGAGGAATCATCCAGTCCCCCTCCCCAAGTCTCTTAAAGATCAGCTGGCTGGACTTTAAGGTCCCTTCCAACCCAAACCATTCCATGATTTAAAGCTCATCCCATTCCAACCCATGGGCAGGGACCTCTCCCACCAGCCCAGGATGCTCCAACCCCCATCCAACCTGGCCTGGGACACCTCCAGGATCATCTCATGGATCATCCAAGTGGGCTTCATGGTCCCTTCCAACCCAAACCATTCCATGATTTAAAGCTCATCCCGTTCCAACCCCTTTGCCATGGGCAGGGACCCTTCCCACCAGCCCAGGCTGCTCCAAGCCCCATCCAACCAGACCCTGAATGCTTCCAGGAATGAGGAAAAGCTGTGCCAGGGTCTCAGCACCCTCACAGGAAACCAATTTCCTCCTGTAGTTCATCCCAAATCTCCCCTGTCCCAGTTTATAGCCACCCCTCCCTGTCCCATCCCTCCAGGTCCTTCCCCCCCCTCCCCACCTTTTCATGGAGCCCCCTCAGGACAAGGCAGGGATGGGGTTGGGGAGGGTTTAGGGGCAGTTATGGGCCTAGGGAGGGCTTGGGGGGGCAGTTACGGGGCTAAGGAGGGTTTGGGGGGGCTGTTATGGGGGTAGAGAAAGGTTGGGGGACAGTTTTGGGGGTAGGGAGGATTTGGGGGGCAGTTCAAGCCCCATCCAACCTTCAACACTACCAGGGAGGGGGCAGCCACAGCTTCTGGGGGCAACCTGGGCCGGGGGGGGGGGTTCAGCACCCTCATCCCGAAGAATTTCTTCCTCATGTCCAACCCAGATTGATCCCGCCTTCCAGTTTAAAGCCATTCCCCCCTTCATCCCATCCCTCCAGGCCCTTGTCAAAAATCCTTCCCCAGCTTTCCTGGAGCCCTTTCAAGTTACAGGGGGTTCTACTGGAGACATCCGAAGGTGCTTCAGGTACTGCAGGTCCCTACTTTGAGGGACCTGGAGGTATTTTTTACGCCTGTTCTCCACACCAAACCCCAACTCCCCCGTTCTCCCCGACTCCCATCATCTTTCACCGCCTCGCCAAACCTCCCCCAGCGCTCACCTCTTTCTCCGACCCTTCAGACGGCGGCTGTAGGGCAGGGGGAAGCTCCTGCCTTATGGTTTTCCCTTCCCCATCACCACCACCCCCCCTGACTGGAGGCTCCGCCATGGCGGCTGCGGGCGGGAAAGCGGCAGCTCCGTCCCTGACAGACTGCGCATGCGCGGGGGGCTCTTCCCGCCTTCCCTGAGGGAGCGGCACAACCTCCCCCCCCCCTTCGCCTTTTGTGAGGTAAAAAAGGCAGAAAAAGGCGGAAAAAAAAAAAAAAAAAAAAAAAGGCTTTGGAAGTTTATTCTCTGATAAAACCTCAACCGAAAAGGGCGGACTCGGTGGTAACAGCTGCAGCGATGAACAACAACAAAAATCTCCGCGGGGAAGTGGTGTGGGTTTGTTGTTGTTTTTTTTCACTACGGTGCTTTTGTCTTTTTTTTTTTTTTTTTAAACTAAAACAAGGTGGAATGACACAGGATGGAAGGTCCTACCCGAGGAGTAAAGTCCAGAGAGAATTTTGGTATAGCAACCTTCTGATTAATTAGCTCAGTTAATTCTAGTTAAGAAAAGCTTATTTTCCTATACAAAATTACAATACAGAGAACGCATACAATTACAATACGGGGAGAAGGGGGGGGAGTTTAACTGTTAGTAACTATCAACTAGAACAGAAATTTCATATTAAAAATCTTTATGGAAATTAAGTCAATTTTCTGAAGCTGTAAAACTCGAGACAAACACCAAGGTCTAAGCAGAGCTTTCCGATTCTTATGGTAAAATCTGTATTTTCTTCTCGTAAAATCTGTATTTTTCTTTAAGAAAACCCACTTAATTTGGTGTCAGAAAATGAGGCAAGTTCTTTCCAAATAATTTCACATCCTGATGGGTGTAAGAAAAAAAGAACTCAACTGGGTGAGGCTGAGAGGTAGAGAGGTTTCAGCACAATCTTCTATTGGTTCCAGGGTTGGTTCTGAGGTAATTATTAGCTGTGTGTCAAGTTGTACAAACAAAAAATATTGGCAAAAAAGAGCAACATTGACAAATTACACTAATGACCTCTTTCCTCTCATCGATAGGTCCTAAAACAACCAAAAAAAAAAAAAAAAATCTTAATTAGACGCATCTGAATTAACACTTCCAGGGTCTCCAGCAGGTGAAGTGATTGATGAAGGGGTGGTTGCATCCTGCCAGCTGCCATTAGCCTAAAATGAGAAGAAATACATCAGTTTATTACATTTTTAAGAAACTACCTGGAGACAACAACATCTGCTTTTAGACCTTTCCAAGTGGCAGTGCTTTTGGAAAGAAAAAACCACATACAGTCCACAAATACCCCCCCTCCAAGACATGAATTTTAGGTGTTATTCTTATTTCTTGTGTCATCCCCAACAAGAATGAATTAATTTTCAGTTAAACAAAGCCAAACTTTTCAATCAAGCCTCTGAGAAGGAAAAGTGGGTGGATTAAACAACATCTTTGCCAGATTGGAGAAGTCTGGGGGATTAAAAAGTCCCTATTTACTGACATGATTTAATCTTCCTGGGAGATTAGAAATTTTAGAAATTAATAAACATCTTACATCTATACGCTGCGTCGTGTACAAAGGATTCCCCACAATTGTGTCATATCTTCCTGTCTGGTGTATGACATGATGTAAAGAATCCATCTGGAACAAGAGAGGATGTCATGAAAACCAGAAGGATAAAAAGCCCAGGTAAAGGAGTGTAGTATGTACCTTTTTGGCTAAAAATTATTTGAAAAAAAGGCAGGTTTTCTTGCTGGAAGACAAGTTTTTCTTGGCAGAGTGTGCTATGAACTCAGCTGTTTCATCATCAAACAGAATTAGTGCCTGAAAATGCCCTTCACCTATAGCTTTTAGGACAAAAAAAGAGATTTTATGCAATCCAGATAGATTTAGGAATTCAGCAGAAAGTTAAAAATTAGTTTAACAATACTGTTAACTAGAAATCCTAACCACAAGTCTTACTTCAGTGGAACCAGACTGACTCTTTCGATTGATATCTACTTTTAAAAAAATCAAATTTTTTGATTTTTCAAATTTCAGCTCAATTCTGAAAGGTCTAAACCTTCTGAATAAGGTTTAGAGACTTCACAACCTCCCTGGGTGACCTCATACCACATAAAGGACAGAAAAATGAGATTTTCACATTTCTTTCACTGCTGAAAGTGTTTATTTTTATTTTTCTTTTCCTTACTGACCTGTGACTGCACGTTGGTTCCCACAGGGGAGCTCTGGTAGGAAGTCAGTGACTGCAAGTTTATAAATGAATCTCCAGAATTTGTCATCTTAAAAGAGCCAGAGGAAGCTGGAAAAAAAAAAACACAACCCAAACAAACCCTGAGACATGAAACTCATAAAAAATGGCTCTTCAACAAACTTTCTCTAAGTTCAGAAAAAAACCTACAACTGTTTCCAACACCAGGGATTATTCCCAAGTATTTCAAACACCCCGTTCTTTTCCGAGAAATCCTCAGAGACTCCCAAGCAGAGAAGATCCTCGCTCACCTGGATTTAGTGTCCTCACTCACCTGAATTTGGTGTCGAGGGAGAATTTGCCTGGTTGCCTTGAGCCACCACGTTTGTTGCATCCACTGCAGTTTTGGCAGCATAAATGTTGGCTTCTTCTTGGAACTTCCCCATGTTTTTTTTGTAGCGAATTCTTTTGTTGCCAAACCAGTTGGAAACCTGGAGACATAAAATGAGCATTTCATCCAATTCCATTTTCCACCAGCCGGGGAAGATTTAAGCCAGAAGTTTTAGGCTTCAAGGAGAAAATAACCCTAAATCCATCAGATTAACCAAAATCCTCTTTAAAGTGGCAGTGATTGAAGCTTGCTGCTAGCTATGGAGGGAGAGAACATTAAAAAGGCAATTTGAGAGAAATCAGACCTGTGAAACTGTGATGCCCCCTTTCTTTGCAAGCTCTTCTTTGGCTTCTTCACTGGGGTAAGGATTGCTCAGGTGTGAATAAAAATATTCATTCAGCACTTCTGTTGCCTGTTTGCTGAAGTTACGTCGTTTACGCCTAAAAAAAAAGATGGAAATCATCTTGTGGAGTGGCCAAGGAACCCCCTTTGGCTTCTCTTTTCCTCGAAAATACATCTGCTTTGAAGGAGGATGTTAAAGAGTTGACTGAATTAAAAAAAATCCTGGATGTCAGGAAGGAATCTCTGGAGATCATGGATCCAACCCCCTGGCATAGCAGGATCACCTTGGGATCACCCAGAACCCATCCAGGAACCCATCCAGGGGGGTTTGGAAGCCACCAGAGAAGGAGATTCCAGAACCTCTCAAACTGTTCTCATAAAAATGTTCTTTCTAATCCCCCCAAAAAACCCAAAGCCAAGATTTAGATCCAGCAGAGTTGGAAAGGAACCTCTGGAGATGATGGAGTCCAACCAGGAACCCATCCAGGGGGGTTTGGAAGCCTCCAGAGAAGGAGATTCCAGAACCTCTCATGGCCCAGAAGTTTCTCCTCAGGTTGAGGTGGAATTTCCAAACCTTCTCCTTCCAACCTTTCCCTATGGATGTTCCCAACCCTGTCCCCAGATGAGGAAGGAAGAGATTCAAGAGAACCCAAGGCTCAACCCTGGGGGGTGAAAAAAAAATTAAATTTTTAAAACCCCCCTCTGTGGCCCTCTTGGCCACCTGCAGACACTCCTGACTCCTCTTTACTCCAGTGTCACCCCCAACTTGGGGACATCTGAGATTTCCTGAGGCTGCACTCAATCCCCTCATCCAGATGAGGAAGGAAGAGATTCAAGAGACCCCAAAGCTCAACCCTGGGGGTGAAAAAAAAATTAAACTTTTAACCCCCCCTTTGGCTCAGCTCTTCCCTCCCGCACCGAGCGTCGAGGAAGCGGGAGCGCAGGATCATCACGGCCTCACAGGTGCTCTGCTTCAGCTGCATCTGGATGGTGCTGAATTTTCCATGGATAATGTTGACCATCCTCTCGATTTCCTTCGGGGAGATGGGTCTGGTCCGACTCTGCTCCCTCAGGAGGTTCATCACGTGGGTGGTGAACTCGCTGCAGGCCTGGGAACACAGACATTGGTCTGCTCAAAGGAGAAAACCACCCCGGGGCTCCTTTCCCCAACAAGAAGATCAACAAAAAAACAACTTCTTAGAGTTTCCACCTTTTGGCTTTACTCACTTTGACCCTTCAAATCTTAGAGGCCCAGAATGGGTGGGGTTGGAAGGGACCTCAAAGCTCATCCAGTTCCAACACAGTTCCAGCCCAGGGTGCTCCCAGCCCCATCCAACTGCACCTTGGAGACCTCCAGGGATGGGGCAGCCACCTCCAGGATCATCTCCTGGATCATCCAAGGGGGCTCCATGGTCCCTTCCAACCCAAACCATTCCATGATCCAAAGCTCATCCAGTTCCAAACATCTCCCAGGGTGCTCCAACCCCCATCCAACCTCACCTTGGAGACCTCCAGGATCATCTCATGGATCATCCAAGGGGGCTCCATGGTCCCTTCCAACCCAAACCATTCCATGACCTGGAGGTCATCTCATTCCATCCTTCTTCCATGGCTGGGGACACCTCCCAGGTGGCTCCAAGCCCCATCCAACTGCACCTTGGAGACCTCCAGGATCATCTCCTGGATCATCCAAGGGGGCTCCATGGTCCCTTCCAACCCAAACCATTCCATGACCTGGAGGTCATCTCATTCCATCCTTCTCCCATGGCTGGGGACACCTCCCAGGTGGCTCCAAGCCCCATCCAACTGCACCTTGGAGACCTCCAGGATCATCTCATGGATCATCCAAGGGGGCTCCATGGTTCCTTCCAACCCAACCCATTCCATGATCTAAAACTCATCCAGTTCCATCCATCTCCCATGGGCAGGGACACCTCCCACCTCCCAGGCTGCTCCAAGCCCCATCCGACCTCAGCTTGACCACTTCCAGGGATGAAGCACCCCCAGCTTCCCTGGAAAATCCTGTTCCAGGGTCTCACCAGCCTCACACTGCAGAATTTCTCTCACATCCAACCTCAACCTCCCCTTTTCAACTTTTAAACCTTCATCCTCTTTCTCCACACCCAGGGAAAAAAACCCTACCCCAGTTTTTCTTGTAACCCCTTCAAATAGCAGAGGCTGCTCCAGGCTGAACAACCCCAACTTTTAAACCAGCCACGAAGATAAAGGAGATTATTTATGATCTGGAGTTTCTCCTTCTCCTCACCCTTTTTTTTTTTTTTTTTTTTGGAAAACAGAAAGAAACCAGAACCCTGGCACTCCACTCTCAAAAAAAAAACAAAAAACCCGACGCCAAAGGCAAACGAGAAATGATTAAAAAAAAAAAAAAAAAAAATCAAATAAATAGGATTACAGTTTGAATTGAGATGATAAAAACTCTTCCATGCAGAAAGATCACCTGTTCATATTTCTCTAGCTCAGAGTGGTAAATCTGTCGGATCTGTGACAGCTTGGCCCTGTAGTCAGAGTGTTCAATGCTATTGTCATTTGGACAGCCACCTGATGCTGCTGCTACAGCCACTGCTCCTCCTCCTCTTCCTCTTTTCTCAGGCCCGGAGACACCTTCTGCCAGCAACATGTTATCAAGTCTCATGAGCTGAGCATCTGGGGGCTCTTCCTCCTGAATACCACGGATACTCAACACTGGAGAAGGAGAAAACACCAGGTTGTTATTCCCCTGAATTCCCCCAAAGCTTTTCAGCACCCTGACCCCTAGCACAATTCCCCTAAAATTCCCCTGAATTCCCCCAAAGCTTTTCAGCACCCTGACCCCCACCTAAATTCCCCTAAAATTCCCCTGAATTCCCCCAAAAGCTTTTCAGCACCCTGACCCCCACCTAAATTCCCCTAAAATTCCCCTGAATTCCCCCAAAAGCTTTTCAGCACCCTGACCCCCACCTAAATTCCCCTAAAATTCCCCTGAATTCCCCCAAAGCCTTTCAGCACCCTGACCCCCAGCACAATTCCCCTAAAATTCCCCTGAATTCCCCCAAAGCTTTTCAGCACCCTGACCCCCACCTAAATTCCCCTAAAATTCCCCTGAATTCCCCCAAAGCTTTTCAGCACCCTGACCCCCACCTAAATTCCCCTAAAATTCTCCTGAATTCCCCCAAAGCCTTTCAGCACCCTGACCCTCACCTAAATTCCCCTAAAATTCCCCTAAATTCCCAAAGCCTTTCAGCTAAATTCCCCTGAATTCCCCCAAAGCCTTTCAGCACCCCAACCCCTAGCTAAATTCCCCTAAAATTCCCCTAAATTCTCAAAGCCTTCCAGCTAAATTCCCCTAAAATTCCCCTAAATTCCCCTAAAGCCTTTCAGCACCCCAACCCCCAGCCAAATTCCCCTAAAATTCCCCTAAATTCCCTAATTAAATTCCCTAAATTAAAAGCCATCAAAGTTTATTTAAACCCCACCAAAGCTGGAATGACATCAAAATAAACCCAGTTTCCTTCACCCAATCAAACCTGTTTTAAAAACTTTTTGTCCCTAATTTTTTGCCATTTTATTATCAGTTCTCTTTCTGCTTTTTTGCTTTGGGTTGGGTTTTTTTTTTTGCTTGGGTTTTTTTTGGGGTTTTTTTGGTTTTTTTTTTAAAGGAACAAAAACTCACAAGGTGCTGACTTGATCCAAAGAGCTTTTTGGCTTTTAATTTGACTTTTAGTGTCACTGGGTCCTCACCTTGTGAAGCTTCCAAACTCAACTGATCTTTTCCAAATTGGAGGTTCCTGTAATTACTGAACTTTGATTTTTTTTGCAGCTCAGAGAGAAATTTTGGAGCAAAAAATCAAGAAAAAAAGGGAGGCAAAATCAGCCACCAGGTATGGGAGTTCTGACCTCCAGCCAAGCCAGCAGTGAGCAAACTCTATTTTACTATTTTCTACTCTTCCTATTTCACTATTTTAAAAATTAGTAGCTTTTCTAATTCATTTTCATTTTTCTAATTCCTTGAAATGTAAGAAATTCACATAAATACATTCAAAAAATAAAAAGCAGACCATTTCCTGCCTCCCCCCCTGGACTGAGTGACCAAGAAATGCAACAGCAAAAAAAAAAAACAACAAAAAACAGGTGGTTTTAAAAATTTTTTGGTGTTTTTTTTGGTGTTTTCCCAGCAGTTTTTTTTTCTCTGAGCACTTTTAACAAAACTCCACTGAAAAATTTGGGCTGGGAAGTGGGAATTCAGTGGGGAAAAAAAAGGAATTTTGGTGTCACCTTTTGATTGAACTGTGCCAAGTGTCTTGTTATGCAGATTGTGGTGCTTATCAGCCCCCCAGCTGCACCTTAATTTGATGTCACTTGTCTAATTATGCTAATTAGCCATTAGTTAGCAGCAATTACCCAGGAGCTCATCTCAAGTCGACTGCTGGAAAAACTCCAGAAAGCACCTTCCCTGGCTCAGCCTCTGGGAAGTCAGGAAAAAGGAGGAAAGAGGGAAGGAAACTGCAATTCCAACCTTCAGAATTTTATTTAACCAACTCCCCACAAAGTGAGCAGCCCCAAAACTCCAGCAAAAAGCCCCAAAAAAAAACCCCCAAATTTCCCACAAGAAAACCAAAGCATTTTTGCTCTGCACCAACTTCCTCCTCACCTCCTGCCCCATTTTACTCCAAGGAGACTTTTTATCCATCCCCCCCCTTTTTATCCATCCCTCCCCTTTTTATCCATCAAATTCCTCTTCCCACAAGAGTTTCAAAACCAAAAAATGACCCAATTCATCCCAAAATGCCACAAAACCAGGGAGCTGGCCCAGTTCAGTGTTTTAAGGATGATCCAAAGAGTCCTTGAGGAGCATAAAAAACCCCCTTTGCTTCCATCCTTTCAAATCCATCCCTTTCCTGGATTTTTCATGGATTTTTAAGGGAAAAAAACCCCAAATTTCCCACAAGAAAACCAAAGCATTTTTGCTCTGCACCAACTTCTTCCTCACCTCCTGCCCCATTTTACTCCAAGGAGACTTTTTATCCATCCCTCCCCTTTTTATCCATCAAATTCCTCTTCCCACAAGAGTTTCAAAACCAAAAAATGACCCAATTCATCCCAAAATGCCACAAAACCAGGGAGCTGGCCCAGTTCAGTGTTTTAAGGATGATCCAGAGAGTCCTTGAGGAGCATAAAAAACCCCCTTTGCTTCCATCCTTTCAAATCCATCCCTTTCCTGGATTTTTCATGGATTTTTAAGGAAAAAAAAAGCCCAAAATTCCCCCCTGCTGCCCCCAGGGATCATCCTGAGTCCTCTGGCTTCTCCCTTCCTGGCTCCTCATCAAAGATGCAACCCAATTATCTGAGCCAAATGAAATTCCCATCATTCCTAATTAATCTTCCATTAAAATACCTCAGAGCTGGAGGTGCTGAAGCCTCACTCCGTATGCAAATGCAATAATTACAATATATTTACATCTCATTAATTAGAGAGATGCAGGTGGGATGAAGTCTGTGGGATCCCTGCTACCAGAGGAAGCCACTTTCACTTCACTTCCTTTCCTTTCCTTGCCAGGTTTTCCTGGAAAAATCCAGATTTCCCTGGAGAAGTAGTGGGAGCCTTGCAGAAAAGCACCATGAATTTGTTTATGGGGTCCTGGATGGGGTTTTTTAAGTTGATTTTTAGTAGCAGCTCAGGCAAAAGAAAAACAAAAGAGAAAAAGAAAGCAGAAGAAAAACAAAAGAAAACAAAAGAAAAAAAAGAAAAAAGAAAAAAAGAAAAGAAAGCAGAAGAAAAACAAAAGGAAACAAAAGAAAAACAAAAGAAAAAAGAAAAAAGAAAACAAAAGAAAAATAAAAAGAAAAGGAAAACAAAAAAGAAAATAAAAGAAAAAAAAGAGAAAAGAAAACAAGAAAAAAGGAAAAAGAAAACGAAAAAAAGAAAAAAGAAAATGAAAAAAGAAAACAAAAGAAAAACAAAGGAAAAAAGAAAACAAAAGAAAAACAAAAGAAAAAAAGAAATAAAACAAAAGAAAAAAGAAAATAAAAAGAAAAAATAAACCAAAAGAAAAACAAAAGAAAAAAAGAAAGTAAAAGAAAAACAAAAGGAAAAACAAAAGAAAAACAAAAGAAAAAAAGAAAGTAAAAGAAAAAAGAAAACAAAAGGAAAAAGAAAACAAAAGAAAAACAAAGGAAAAAAGAAAGCAAAAGAGAAAACAAAAGAAAAACAAAAAAAAAGAAAAAAGAAAACGAAAGAAAAAAGAAAATAAAAAGAAAAAATAAACCAAAAGAAAAACAAAAGAAAAACGAACACAAAAAAAATAAAAAAAGGAAAAAAGAAAAAGGAAAACAAAAGAAAAAGAAAAAAGAAAACAAAAGAAAAAAGAAACCAAAAGAAAACCAAAAGAAAAAAGGAAAAAAAGAAGAAAAAAGAAAAAAAGAAGAGAAAACCAAACGAAAACCAAAAGAAAAACAAAATATTAAAAAAGAAAAAAAAAAAAAAAAATGCAGTGTGCTTAGGTCACAAAGAAAGCCCCAAAGGTTTTGTTTGCTCCCAAGCTGCAACATCTGCTCCCAGGAATTTAAATAAAGGAGAGCATCAGACACCCAAAAACCTGGGAAATCAAACCAAAAGCAGCAGGACCAGCCCAGCCCTGGGAGCAAAGGCAAAAATCAGGATTTTATCAAGCAGAAAGCCAAGAGCAGGGGGGGGGCTTGGGGTAAAAAAGGCAAAAAAAAGCTGAATAAAAGCTCTTTGAGGACACGATCCTGGCAGGAGTCAGACACAGAGCACACAGGATGTTTTCCTCCAGGAAAAAAAACCCTAAAAGGCAAGAAATGTCCCCAAAGTGGCCAGAAATGAAGGTGCCATCCTCCCCCTGGCAAAATAATGAGGGGCAGAAACCACACAGATGGAGGTTGGGGATGTTAATTTAATTAAAACATGAAAAAAATGAAAAAAAAAATCCTCCCCCAATACCCCAACACCACCATTAAAAAAAAAAAACAAAAAAAAACCCCAAAATTCACTCTCAAAATAATCAGAATTTATTTTTATATAAATATTTAGATATAAAGAGCCAACAAAAAATGAAAAATTTAATTAAAACATAAAAAAAATTTAAAAAAAATCCTCCCCCAATACCCCAACACCACCATTTAGTGATACATTGAAAAAAAAATAAAAAAAACCCATCCCCAAAACCCTAACACCACCATTTAAAAAAAAAACAAAAAAAAAATCAAAATTCACTCTCAAAATAATCAGAATTTATTTTTATATAAATATTTTTATATAAAGAGCCAGCAAGAAATGAAAAATTCAATTGAAACATAAAAAAAATTAAAAAAAAAATCCTCCCCCAATGCCCCAACACCACCATTTTAGTGATATATTGCAAAAAAAAATCAAAATTCACTCTCAAAATAATCAGAATTTATTTTTATATAAATATTTAGATATAAAGAGCCAACAAGAAATGAAAAATTCAATTAAAACATAAAAAAATTAAAAAAAATTTCTCCCCCAATACCCCAACACCACCATTTTAGTGACAGATTGAAAAAAAAAATCAAAATTCACTATTAAAATAATCAGAATTTATTTATATATAAATATTTAGATATAAAGAGCCAACAAGAAATTAAAACATAAAAAAAATGTAAAAAAAATTCTCCCCCAGTACCCCAACACCACCATTTTAGTGATAGATTGAAAAAAAAAAAATCAAAATTCACTCTCAAAATAATCAGGATTAATCGAAGAGCCACCAAGAAATGAAAAATTCAACCAACACCTCAGGTGGGAGCAGATCTTGGGGGATTTCAACCCAAAATCCACTTCCTTCTGGCTCCTGGGAGGAAGCTGGGGAATTCCCAAACCTTTTTCCTGCCTTTCCAGATTTTCCAAGACCCCTAAAGTCTCTTTTTTTCTCCCAAATCCAGTTATTTGTCAGCTCTGAACATTTCCAACCACCACAATTTTGCTTTTTTTCACTACAGGTTTGGTGCCAATTTTCTAAAGTACCCAATTGCTTTAAAATTCCTAAAAAAATAAAAAAAAAAATAATTAAGGATTCATTGGGAACCCATCAAAAACTCCTCTTACCTATAAATTCTTCCCATATACCCTAAAAAAAAAAAACCCAAACTTTTCTCCAAACCTGCACAAGGATAATGTTTAAAAATCACTTGAAAAAGCTTTATTAAGCAAAAAAATAATTAAAAAAAATTAATTTTAGAATCCACCAGGGGAAAAAACAGGTTATTTAAATTTTTGGGGTTTTTTTTTTAGGGGGGGAGGGAGGGTAAAAGTGAGAGTGGAAGAAACTCACCTGTTTTTTCCTTGATTTCACACAGCACACTGAAAAGAGCAGGTTTCATCCTGTGGCAGTTCAAGGCATGTTTTCTGAAAAAGAAGCAAAAAAAAATTAAAAAATAAATAAGCCAAGAGGAAAAAACAGCAAAAAAAACACCAAGAGAAAAGAGAGAGAACCACGAATCCTGGGGGAAAATTTCATTTTGCTGCCATTCCAAGGAGGAAATCAGCCAAGGTTTTGATCTGGGAGCAAAAATGGCCTAAAAATAAAGAATAAAATTGGAAAAAAATTGAAAAAAAATGGAAAAAAATGGGAAATTCCACTTGGCTTCCAGGTAAGCAGCAACTGTTCTGTTTGTCTGTGGTTTACATGGAAAAAAAATGTTATTTCTGGAGTCATTTTGCTCCTGGATAATTTAAGGATGGGAGGCAGAGGTAGGAAGGGCTGCAAAATTCTCCAAAATGGAGGAAAAAAAATTAAAAAAAAAAAAAACTTCCTCAGCTCAAATCCAACCAGAGATTTTTCCCAAACCAAGAGTGGGAAGGATCCCAGGAAAGTGGGAAATGAGGTTTTTCCACGTTTTCCCCCCAATTTTAGGGGCAGCCCAGAGCCAGGTGCTTCTCCCAGAACCCTGCAGCAAGAAGCATCCAAAAGCAACACCTGCCTCAAAAAGTCTTTTTTTTTGCTCCTTTTGACCCCTTTTTTCATTCAGAAATAACAATTAATTTAATCTTCGTGGCTTCTAGAGCTTGATTTTTATTTATTTTTTTTTTTTATTTGACATAAATTGGCCTTTTTCTTGCAGACCAACCACTTCTCCAGCTCCCGGGAACGGCGCAAACCCCGGTGCTGGGTTCTCTCCCCAAAAAGCAAGGATCAAAATCATCATTTTTAACAAAAATTTCAAAATCATTCCTGCTGAAATCAGATGGATCTTTTCTTCCCCCCCAAAAAAAAACCCTCTCCAACCCTAAAGATGGATTGGTAACATCAAACCCAACAAAAAATAAAGACAGCCTGGTGGGGCCTTAAGACAAAAAAACTTATTTTATATTTATTTACATAAAAACACCCAAGAAAAACCTCAAAAAAAGAGGAAAATCAACCCCAAGAAACCCTCAAGGCCGTGGCATGGAGGGATCCAAATCCCTTCCACATCCAGGACTTCCACCTCCTCCTGAGCTCTTCCAAGGAGCAAAAAACCCAACCAACTCCTTGCCCAGAAGACAAAAAACCTTATTTTATATTTATTTAAAGAAAAAACCACACAAAATTCCTCAAAAAAAGAGGAAAATCAACCTCAAGAAACCCTCAAGGCCAGGGGATCGGAAGGATCTGAATCCCTTCCACATCCAGGACTTCCAGCTCCTCCTGGCCTCTTCCAAGGAGCAAAGAAACCCAAAAACTCCTTGCAAAAAAGACAAATAAACTTATTTTATATTTATTTACATGAAAACATCCACAAAACCCCTTAAAAAAAAAAAAAAGGAAAATGAAGCCCAAGAAACCCTCAAGGCCAGGGCATTGGGGGATCCAAATCCCTTCCACATCCAGGACTTCCACCTTCTCCTGAGCTCTTCCAAGGAGCAAAAAACCCAACCAACTCCTTGCCCAGAAGACAAAAAACCTTATTTTATATTTATTTAAAGAAAAAAACACACAAAATTCCTCAAAAAAAGAGGAAAATCAGCCCCAAGAAACCCTCAAGGCCGTGGCATGGAGGGATCCAAATCCCTTCCACATCCAGGACTTCCACCTCCTCCTGGCCTCGTCCAAGGAGCAAAGAAACCCAACAACTCCTTGCAAAAAAGACAAAAAAACTTATTTTATATTTATTTAAAAAAAAATATCCACAAAACCCCTCAAAAAAAGAGGAAAAGGCAACAGGCAGACCCAAAACTGGGCAAATTTTAGGTGGAGATAAAAAAAAAAAAAACAAAACTCGTTGGGGTTTTATCAACTTGGGGGCAACTGCAGCACCCGACCCAATTTTTGGGTTGGAATTTTATTTTTTTTTCCATTAAGTTTTTTCCATGCGAAGAGGATGAAAAAAAAAAAAAACAAACAAGGCAAAAACCACAATTTTTTTGGGATGATTTTTTAGGATCTTGGTCCTCAAGTGTTCCCCCAAGAATAAGGAAATAAAAGGTGTAATTTTGTTTAATTAAACAGCCCCGGGGGGATCATATGAGTGGATCATTAATGAGTGGGATCATTAATGAGTGGGATAATTAATGAGTGATCTTGTTAATGAGTGGGATCATTAGTGAGTGGGATCATAAATGAGTGGGGTCATTAATGAGTGGGATCATTAATGAATGGGATCATTAATGAGTGGGCTTGTTAATGAGTGGGATCATTAATGAGTGGGATCATATGAGTGGGATCATAAATGAGTGGGATCATTAATGAATGGGATTATTAATGAGTGGAATCATACGAGTGGGATCATTAGTGAGTGGGATTATTAATGAGTGGAATCATATGAGTGGGATCATTAGTGAGTGGGATCATTAATGAATTGGATCATTAATGAGTGGGTTTGTTAATGAGTGGGATCATTAATGAGTGAGATCATACGAGTGGGATCATTAGTGAGTGGGGTCATTAATGAGTGGGATCCCGGGTACCCCCATCACCCCCCCCCGTCGCACCGGGGACCGAACCGTGAAAACACCGGGAAAACAACACCGGGAAAACAACAACACCGGGAAAACAACAACACCGGGAAAACAACACCGGGAAAACAAGGGAAAAAAGGGGAAAGTTCCCACCTCCGGGGGGATCATTTCCCCCTCAGGGGGTCCTTGCTCGCCCCCCCCCCCCTTCCCGCTGCACCCAGCTGAGTCACGGCGCCGGGAAAGCGATCGGTACCGGGCAGTTCCGCTCCGCTCCGCTCCTCCCCGCCGGTACCGAACCCTCCATGGCTTCCATCCCCTTTTTCTCAGCCCGTTCCTTCCCTCTCTTCCCATTCCCGGTACCTGGCTTGGGCCTCATCCAAGCTCTGGTCGGTGATAGCCATGATCTGCTGCAAGACATCGCCCGTGTCCGGGGCTGGGGGGGGGGGAACGGGCGGGGCCGTTCCCGCCGCTCCTGAGGCGACCACCGGCTCGGTGGCGGGAGGAGGAGGAGGAGGAGGAGGTGGAAGAGGAGGAGGAGGAGGAGGTGGAGGAGGAGGAGGAAGAGGAGGAGGCGGGATCCCAGCGGGCAGCTTCACCCCGGCCGCCAGCAGCCGCGATGGATCCTCCATGGCCGGGGGGCGCCGGGGGCCGCCGGGTTCGCGGCTGCTACACAACGGCCCAGAGCCCGCAGCCCCCCCGGACCCGGACCCGGCCCAGGCCCCGGCGCCGAGATGGGCCCCGCCCCCGACAGGGACCGCCCCCCGCCGGCACCGCCGCTCCTACCGGCTGCCGAACCGGCACCGGCTCCGGACCGGGCCTTAGCGACACCCGAACGGGGCCTTAGTGACCCCCGGACCGAGACGGGATCCGGACCGGGCCTTAGCGAGACCCGAACGAGGCCTTAGTGACCCCGGACCGAGACCGGATCCAGACCGGGCCTTAGCGACCCTCAGACCGGGTCTTAGCGGCTCCCGAACCAAGACCGGATCCGGACCGGGCCTTAGCGAGACCCGAACGAGGCCTTAGTGACCCCGGACCGAGACCGGATCCAGACCAGGCCTTAGCGAGACCCAAACGAGGCCTTAGCGACCCCCGGACCGAGACCGGATCCGGACCAGGCCTTAGCGAGACCCGAGCGGGGCCTTAGCGACCCCCGGACCGAGACCGGATCTGGACCGGGCCTTAGTGAGCCCGAACAAGGCCTTAGTGACCCCCGGACCGAGACCGGATCCGGACCGGGCCTTAGCGACCCTCAAACCGGGTCTTAGCAGCTCCCGAACCGAGACTGGATCCGGACCGGGCCTTAGCGAGACCCAAATGGGGCCTTAGTGACCACTGGACCAAGACGGGGTCTGGACCGGGCCTTAGCGAGACCTGAATGGGGTCTTAGTGACCCCCGGACCAAGACCAGATCCGGACCGGGCCTTAGCGACCCTCAGACCGGGTCTTAGCGGCTCCTGAACCCAGACCGAATCTGGACCGGGCCTTAGCGAGCCCCAAATGGGGCCTTAGTGAACCCCGGACCGGTCCCCGCGGTCCCCGAACTGAGATCAGGCCCAAACCGGGCCTTAGTGAGCCTCAAACGGAACCATCCAGTGGGATCATCCAGTGGGAACTGGGGACAGGCAGGAGGGTTGGGACAGGAGAAAATCCAAGAAGGAAAAAGTGGGGAGCTTCCCAGTGATGCCCAAGGATGGAGCAAGGAAGGATAGGTTGGAAAATGGGAAATTCCACCTCAAGCTGAGGAGAAACTTCTGGGCCATGAGAGGTTCTGGAATCTCCTTCTCTGGAGGCTTCCAAACCCCCCTGGATGGGTTCCCAAGGTGATGCTGCTCTGGTGGACTCTCCAGGTCCCTTCTAATCCTCTATAATTCTAGGTTAAATTTAAATAAACCATTTAAAACACCCAAAAAAACTCCAAAATACCTCTTCCCCAATCCCACACCCAGCCAAGAACTTCCTCAGTTCCTCCTCCCCTCTTGGTTCATCAACCCCAAGCAGAACTTGGTGCATCATTAATTATCCAATTAGCACAATTCACACGTTTCCCTCTTTTGGGGTGTTCAGAGAAGCAGAAAGAGAAAGAATTAAGTTTGTTCTGTCCCATTTTTGATAGAAAAAAACCCAAAATTCCACCTTCTCTTGGCCCTACAACCCCTGGGAAATTCCCCCAGTTTTTCCTCCCAGGCTTTCAAAGAAGAGAAATTCCAAGTTTTTTGCTTGCCTTGTTGGTTTGTTTTTCCAAAAAACCCAGGAGAAAATGCTTATTAAAAAACCAACAAAAAAAAACCAACAAACTCTGGCACACAAAGATGGGAACCACATTCCAAGATTTTTTTCACCCGGGAGTTTCTCACCGGTGTTTCCTGACCACGTTGGCACAAAAATACCTCTGGAAAGTCACCTCTGGAAAACCATCAGCCTGAGGTCGAGAGAACGGGGCTGATTTATTTTGAAAACCACCCTAAAATGATAAATTTACCCAATATCCCAAAATTAGTTAATTAATCCCAGTAATTTATTCGCCGGCCTACGCAGTTTGGGTACAAACTCCACGGGAATTCCTAAGGCAAACTCCTGGCTTTTGGGGTGGATTTTTTTTTGGTTTTTTAGAATCCAACCTCAACCTGTTCCACCCCCCCCCCAAAAAAAACAAAAAAGATAAAAGGGGGGACACAATTTTTTTTTTTCCTGGGAAGAGAAAGTTGGGTTTGATGGGACCACGACTCCCTCCCCATTACGGAATGGGCGACGACCTCCATGGTTTTCCTGGTCCAGATGGAAACCCAATGGAATGGAACCCCACCCCCCATTTTGGGAACCCATGAGGTGCTCAACAGCCCCCCCAATCCCTGAAATCCTTGGAAATTTAGCAACGGACACTCCAGAAATGAGGAATTTGCTTCTTAGGAAGCAATTCCAACTGATTCCTTTGGGATGAGGCCTTCAGGAGAAGAATGAGGGTGGTGAAGAGGAGGAGGGGGACACCCCACCTGGATGAGACCGACCAGCTCTGGTGAAGAGCAAAAATTTGGGATTTTTGGAGCATCCTCCCCCTCTGGAATGACAATTTCTGGAGGTTGGACCATCGTTGAGCGACCATGGGGTGCAGAGAGCACCCCCCATGCCTCTGGCTGCTGCTCGCTGGCCTCAACTTGGCTTTCAAACCCAATTTTAATAAAACCCCCACCCCAGGTACCTCTCTCCTACCCAACACCCCGTCCAGAAATTCCTAAAAACCCTCCTGTCCTTCCCTCCAAGGACTGGAGGAGGAATCTTGATGCTTCTTCTTCGCGACTCGATGCTTCTTGGCCTCGCTCAAGACCTAAATAGAGGAATCCACTGTGAAATGCCCATTTTGGGAGAGTGTCCTCCTGTCTGTGGTGTTCAACTTGACCACCGTGGGGGTGTATTTGGAATTCCTGTAACAGAGGAAGCAGAGGATCCTCCGGAACGTGCTCCTCATCTCGTTGTCCCTGTAGGAGTAGACGATGGCGTTGATCAAGGAGTTGATCTCGGCCAACAAGAGGACGTATTTCTCCACTGCTAAAACATTGCAGCTTTTGCAGCCCAGGCCGTCCAGGAGGAGCACGACTTGACCTGGGGTCCAGCAGATGACAAAAGCACCTGGGGAAATGGGGAAAAAAAAAAAAAAAAAAGGTGTTAGAAAATTAAAAAAAAAAACACCCATCAAGGTCTTGGCTCGCTCGCCGTGAAGACGCTCAACGTGCTTCAATTTTAGGGGGAAAAAAAGTTAAATGGGGGAGACAGGCCTCCAAAAAAAGTTTTATTTGATGTTTTTACTTTGGGGGAAGACCAAGGATTCCACAGAAAATAAAAAAAGCGAAGAGATAAAAATAAAGGAAAAAAAACCAAACATCAAGGTCTTGGTTCCGCTGCCTCGCTCGCCGTGAAGATGCTCAACGTGCTTGAACTTTAGGAAGGAAAAAAAGGTAAATGGGGGGGACACAACTCTAAAAAAAGTTTCATTTGATGTTTTTACTTTGGGGGAAGACCAGGGATTCCACAGCAAATAAAAAAAGCAGAGGGATAAAAAAAAAAACCAAAAAAAAACCCATCAAGGCCTTGGTTCCGCTGCCTCGCTCGCTGCGAAGATGCTCAACGTGCTTCAATTTTAGGGGAAAAAAGTTAAATGGGGGGGACACAACTCTAAAAAAAATTTATTTGATGTTTTTACTTTGGAGGAAGACCAAGGATTCCACAGCAAATAAAAAAAGCAGAGGGATAAAAATAAAGAAAATAAAACCCCATCAAGGTCTTGGCTCGCTCGCCGCGAAGATGCTCAACGTACTTGAATTTTAGGAAGGAAAAAAAGGTAAATGGGGGGGACACAACTCTAAAAAAAGTTTCATTTGATGTTTTTACTTTGGGAGAAGACCAAGGATTCCACAGCAAACAAAAAAAGCAAAGAGATAAAAATAAAGGAAAAAAAAAACTCATCAAGGCCTTGGTTCCGCTGCTTCGCTCGCCGTGAAGATGCTCAACGTGCTTCAATTTTTGGGGGAAAAAAAGTTAAATGGGGGGGACACAACTCTAAAAAAAGTTTCATTTGATGTTTTTACTTTGGGGGAAGACCAAGGATTCCACAGAAAATCCTAAAACCCAAGGGATTATTGGATTTTCCCCTCAGAGAGACAAATTCCAAGTGTTGTCCCATTTTTTCTGCAGGAAAAACTCCTGGGTGTTTTTTTTTTTTTTTTCCCCAGTTCCCTCCTGGTTTCCAGTTCCTGGATCTGTTCCCACCCCACCCTCGGGTCCCTCCCTCGGATGCATCAGGAGCAAAATATTTCTCTGGGCAGAGTCCAAGTTTGCAGAAGGGTGGGGAAGGAGAAGGGTGGGGAGGGAAAAAAAACCCCACACACAAAAAAAAAAAAAAACCAAAACCAAAACCCCCCCACACACACAAAAAAAAAAAAATCTGGAAACCAGAGTTTCACTTCAGGGACTCATGGAACAGTTTGGGGTGGAAGGGACCTCAATGATCATCACCCCCCAGGAGGAAAACCACCAGCAGCAATTCCAGGAGGATTTTTTCTCACGAAGAAGCCCACAACCACCTGCCTGAAGGTTTTTTATCAGAAATAAGTCCACCACAACCTCCAGAAAAGTTTTTTCTCAGGAAGAACCCCACCACCACCCCCCTGAAGGTTCCTCCTCAAGAAGAAGCCCACCACCAATTCCAGGAAGGTTTTTCTCAAGGAGAACCCCCCACCACCTCCCTGATGATTTCTCCTTCATCATTCCACTCCATTTCTCCAGCAGCAAGAACCCCCCCCCCCCCCCCAGATCTGGAGGAAAGGAGAATTTAAATAAATAATAATTAAAAAAAAAAAAAACAAACACAAACCATCCCAAAACAGGCAACAACAGGCAGAAAACTCTTGGTTTGGATGTTCAGATGCAACCTGCAGCCTCCCCCCTCCTGGTCCTGGGAGCTGGATTGGGTTTTTTTTTTTTTTGGTTGTTTTGAATTTGTCCTGGTTGGTTGTTTTTTTTTTTTTCTGGCTTTGTTTGGCAGCTCCAAGGTTCCCCTGAGTGAGGGAATTCAGAGCTTATCAGGAAAGATTTGAGAATGAGGGGGTTGGGGCAGAGCCTCTGTTTGGGTCAGTTTGGAGGAAAAGTGGAATCCAAGAATTTTCCAATGACAGGTGAAAAGGAAAAAAAAAAAAAAAGGAAAAAAGAAAGAAGAAAAAAAGAAAAAAGAAAGAAAGAAAAAAAAAAGGAGTAAAGGAAGGAAAGGGTAGAGCAGAGAATTTGTGGTCTGATTTATTCCTTGAATTAGGAAAGGAAAAAGGAAAGGGAAAAGGGAAAAGGAAAAAGGAAAGAAAAGGAAAAAGGAAAAAGGAGAAAAGGAAAAAGGAAAAAGGAAAAAGGAAAAAGGAAAAAGGAAAAAGGAAAAAGGAAAAGGAAAAAGGAAAAAGGAAAAAGGAAAGGGAAAGAAAAGGAAAGGGAAAGAAAAAGGAAAGGGGAAAGGGAAGGAAAAAGGGAAGAAAGGAAAAAGGAAAGAAAGGGAAGGGACTTGACCTAAAGATCATCCACTTCCAACCATCTCCCATGGACAGGGACATCTCCAACCATTCCAGGTTGCTCCAAGCTCCACCCAACTGCACCTTGGAGACCTCCAGGATCATCTCATGGATCATCCAAGTGGGCTCCATGGTCCCTTCCAACCCAAACCATTCCATGATCCAAAGCCCATCCAGTTCCATCCTTCTCCCATGGACAGGGACACCTCCAACCACCCCAGGCTGCTCCAATCCCCATCCAACTGCACCTTGGAGACCTCCAGGATCATCTCATGGATCATCCAAGGGGGCTCCAAGGTCCCTTCCAACCCAACCCATTCCATGACCTGAAACCCATTCCATGACCTGGAGGTCATCTCATTCCATCCTTCTCCCATGGCTGGGACACCTCCAACACCTCCAGGAATGGGGCAGCCACCTCCAGGATCATCCCATGGATCCCAAGGTTTACGGAGTGGGATGGAGCAGGAAAACTGAAAACTGGTTTTATTCCCTTAATGAGCAGAATTGTGCTAATGATGGAGGCCAATTCTTGGGTCTCCACTCCTGCAAGTGGAACCTTGCTGGGAATTTCAGAACTGAGCTGAAAGCCAAAGTTTGAGGGGCCAAAAAATCCCTTTTTTATCAACTTAGCAGCTTTTATCCCTTTTATCAATTTAGCAGATTTTTTTGAGGGACCAAAAATTCCTTTTATCAACTTATCAAAGTTTTTTGAGGGACCAAAAAATCCCTTCTATCAACTTATCAACTTATCAATTTTTTATCCCTTTTATCAACTTAAGAGAGTTTTTTGAGGGACAAAAAAATCCCTTTTATCAACTTATCAACTTTTATCCCTTTTATCAACTTATCAAAGTTTTTTGAGGGACCAAAAAATCCCCTTTACCCTGGGGCCCAAACCAGGCCACCTCCTCAGTCTGTTGACCCTTCCTGAGGTTTATGGAGTGGGATGGAGCAGGAAAATTGCAGAACAACTCCTGGCAGCTTATCTTTTCCTGATATTTTTCATCTTTTATCTTATCTCTTTTATCTAGTTCGATCTCTTAAGTACAAGCCCCTTTACA